>NC_046660.1:143103013-143124173 GCF_010883055.1 Belonocnema kinseyi
TCAGCAGAAACCCTTGGTACATGGACCCTCTATCCGCAACCCGAGGACGCGTTCGGTGGCTTTGTCATAGGCCCTTCGGTTTGATTCTAGAGGAATCAAAACTATATCAATAATAATAAAATAATAATAATAATAATAATAAAATAATAATAAAACTAATCAAATATATATATAGTGAAACTCTACTATAGCGCCGATTTTTGGGCTGTTGGTATATAATGATGTTATGTAACTGCTTTCAAATATCACGCCATACGAGATTGCCATTCACGTCTTAAACAAATACGACCCACACCAATCGCATGTTTCCATCTACAACCATACCAACAACAATAGAATCCATGAAACTTTCAATTATCAGTAAATTTTCTTACACTGAAAATCATAGAAAGAAACAACTAAAATCCCACCGCTCGATATAAATGATGATGTGAAAGAAGCAAAGCAAGATTTAGTACCCCAAAAATCTAACGTTAAATATGAGCTGTGATCATCATTATTATCAAAAAACATTCACTTCATCGGGCTTTTTCGCATCATCTCTGTGAAGGGTATTCGGATGCTCACTTTTCAGGGGGCTCTATTCATGACATACTATAGTGGTTTTGAATAAGTACCTTAAATCACTTTGAGGGTTACACACGTCTTAATACGGGGAATTCAATACTTAAAGGCCATGGTTTTATTGCTCTTCCTGTGAACACCCCCCCCCCCCCCCCCCCCCCCCCCCCCCCCGCGGTAAATACGTGCTTAACCCTACTTGTGATGTAATATACTATTAATTTTAAAATTGCGTGAGAAAAAAAATTGGGTTGTATATTTTCTGGTTTTGTTAATTGTTGTATTTCAAATGTGATCAATTTTGTTCTTTTTTAATTAAAAATTACACTTTGCATCTATCTCGCAATTTTCAATTTTTTCTACAAAAAAACGAAATCTAAGATTTCGCAATCTTCAAAGTGGTTTATCTAAATGATTTTTTCATCAACTTAATGCTCTCGAATATGATGTTAGAAAATCCCCAGGAAACCATCCCAATTGAAGCATATGTCTGAATTTGACTTCAGGTGTATTAGCGATATTTTTACATTGCACACTTATGGAAATCTAAAAATTACCATAATAGTCACAATCCTTACGAATTTTTAGAAGTTAGTAATCTGAGATATGATATTCCAACAACCCTACCCCTCAAAAACCACTGCTGCATCAGTGAGGCTGATCCAAATATTCCTGAGAACATGCTAGGATTTCTTGCTATATTTTACAGAATTATCAAATTGATGAGCCTTAATGATTTTTTAAAAACTAAATGACTCAGTGTATGATGTTTCAGCATCCACTTCCCAAACACCCCTACACATCCTAGCAATGCTCTAAGAAAAATTTGGTCAAACTTACTGTAAACTGCGTCTCAGGGGGGGGGGGGTGTTAATATCAACCGTCAGTTTACTGACTATATAAAAAAATCATAAGGACTTTGATCATTATCGAAATTTGGGATTTCCGTAAGAATGTAATATAAAAAAATTCCTCATACACATGGAGGTAATTGCAGGCATGTATCCCGGTAGGAGTGGTTTCCTGGAGATATGAGAAAATCAGCTTCTGGCTGACTGAGCTATTTAAAAATTCAGTGGGGCTAATCAATTTGATGATTGTGTAAAATATGGCAAGAAATCCTAGTATTTCTCTCGGAAAATTTAGATCGAAGTTACTGCAGGAGTGATTTGAGGGTGGGATGTTGAAATATCATCCCCTGGCTCATTTAGTTTAAAAAAAAATCATTGAGGTTAATCAATTTGATGATACACCTGGAGGAAAAATTAGACACATGTCTCCGTTGAGTTGATTTCCTGGCCATGTTTGAAAGTCATCTTAGAGAACATTAAATTGATAACAAAATTATTAGGAAAAATTATATGATTTTCTTAAGTAAAACTTCGCATAACTGCACGCGTACACTTGTAAGAATGCTATCTGAACACGTGCGTAGTTGGATACAAATTACTGAAAGTGCAATTCGTTTCATTTAATTAATTTCATTCATCAATTGTTAAAAATTTGAACTTGACGAGCAAAGCTTATATTACGCTTTTTATACACCTCGAACGTCGTGAACTCGGTTATAACGATGCCCAGGCTACGGGGTTCCTTCCTTAGTATGTCATAATCTTCTGTCATGTCTATAATGGGAAGGGTTGTACTTGGATATTTCTTCTGGTGTTTAGTTGGTGTATCAAGGCTTCACGATGCTTCAGCATGACAGGGGAAAATTCAATGACATCAAGGTGTATTTCTGGATCGTAAATGTATTCCTGCATATCTTCCTTTATCATAATTGCTGACAATGAGATGCTCTCTGTCTTCAGGGTGCACCGACGTGCTAGTTGTAATAAACCAGTGCCTGTTATCTCAATCTCCTGCAATATTCTTTCGGTACAGTTCAACTAGGCTGTCTCTGGGTTTACCAAGCAGTATCAAAATCTTCCTAATGATACTATGGAAATCCAGTAAGGTTGCTCATCAAACGAGATACGTATGTCACAGCTACGCAAGACTGAAGTAGAGGGGTGTTTTTAAGGTTCGTTCTCGCAACTTTCGACTATTGTGGTATCATAAACCGCTTGCGTAGAATGACAAATATGCCTTCTACGCAGTAATCCACAAGCTTAGGGGATGTTCTTCTCAAGGTGAAGGTAGTGTCTTTTTTATCATCCATTGCCAAATAACGAGTCCGAGGTAGAATATAGGCTCGGCCTGTTCCATTCTGGTTGTCTACCACCTGTTGACTTATTTCATGCAATTGAGTAAGTATATTTCTTTTTCGTTTTAATAGTGGGATAATCAAGGCCACCATCAATTTTTCATTCTGCATTTGCAGCGATACGGCTGAGATGCGAGCCAGATCAGGTAAATTTACTTGAGGAAGTGGAACGGGAGACTCTAAATCCGGTACATGATCCTGGGCCTCTCTCGCGATAATGGATAATTGTTTATTGTTGATTAATGCTGGATTCAATCTTCCTTCTCTGGCGGATTGTATCACTGATATCGCTTGTTCCATAGACTTCTGGTACTCGTCTAGGCCGGATCCTAAAATGATGGATGTTTTTCCAAGATTTCAGTGTAATTTTGACGGGCTAACAATACTTCCAGCGAATTAACATTGCTTGAAATAGTAGCAATTTGCGTTTTTAGTTGGACTAATTTTACATCTCGCTGTTCCGCCATATAATAAAATTTCGGAACTTCCGATCTTACTATATGCATTTGCTCACCCATGAGTTTGGATATAGTATTCTGTTCTTTATTCAGATGTTCTATTTCGTTTTCATATCTTTCATGCATTCATTCATCTGTACGATGTATCAGATCATTTACTGCATCTTTTATTTTATTAATTAGAAGGCTTGCCATATATATCTTTCGTTACAGATAATTTCAATCGAGTAGTTCATCGCAGAGAGAGAGAGAGAGAGTAAGTTGCACAAGTTTGCACAATTCTCTAGCTGTTTGGATTTTGTTGATATATTTTCCGAAGAACTGCTGCGGCTGGTTCGTCTCTAAGTAAATCGTGGATCTCCATATCGCTGTTAGATATTGCAATAGAGTCAACTTTTCGAAGTAAATGCTCGTACTTTTGGCGAATTGGATATTTGAAAACAACAAACGTCCTTCTTGGGATAAAACTGGAACACCAACAAGGACAAGTTCTTGCAGAATCAAACGTATAGTCCCGCACATGATGACGAGATTAACGTAAAAAGATATTGTGTGAGCTCTATTCCACTATGGTAGTATACCTAAATTTAACTCGGGTACAGGGCTCCATTTCAAGCCAGTTCATCTGCCCTCTCGTTTGCTGAAAAGGCTGTTTTCGGCTGTTCGACATATTGGCTCCACTATGCATAATTCTTAATTTTTGACATTTAATTTGACACCAGCAAACCAAAAAACCACCGCGAACAAAACAACATGATCATATATAAAGAAAATCAAGTTGGCCTCTGTATTGGGTCCGCTATTTCGAATTCTTTATTTTTAACTTCAGATTCTGCATCAGCGAACCAAAAAACATATATGTACCAAGTTGCATGTTAATCTTAACAAAAATTATTTTGACCGGCAAATAGACTACGCCGTTTTTAATTCTTGGTTTTTGAGGTCAGACTCGACATTAGCGATAAGAAAGAAAATTTCTGTACCCAGTTTTATACGAATCTCCTAACAAAATTAATTTTGGCCTCCATATTGGCATATCTGACGAAAGCTTGAATTTTTGCCAGAATTTGGCCTTTTCTGTGCGATTGAGAAACCTTGAGAAATGTGATATAGGCATACCATCTTGATCAAACAGTTTTAGGACTCGTCATCGTGTGGCGATTGACGTCATTGACGTTTTGTCAAATTTTCAGCTTGATAGCTTGAAATTTGTTGAAGTGACGCCGTATTATGTACATCTATCTTTGTGTGTGGTTTCGATTTTTCACAGCAAAAAAATGTCATCGAATTTGCACAATGCCGTCGTTATCGGTGAGCATTTGGGAAAAAAAGAAACGAATACCATCCAACAACCACCGGATTCATAAAAAAATCGAAGATGACTCTGATGGATATACCACAAACCGATTATAAAAAATGTTTCGATGATTTAATCAAGCGCTGGCATAAGTGCGTTGCAGTCGATGGGGAGTACTTTCAAGGGGGCAATATCAATTATAACGAATAAACTTGTATTTTTTATTTGTATCTCCCTTAACCGTCCTGAAGAGTACAGTTTGTTTGTCAACCATGAGAAATTTGTTTTTTTTTTTGCTTTAATTAGATATCTATTCTGCGTTTTTTAATAATTAGGCCTATATAGTTTTATTTATCCTTTCTATCCGAGTTTTGTTGCATTTTCAAGTTACATTGGTAGTTTTAATGCAAGTAGATTATTTTATATTTATATGTAAGTTAATTTTTTTGCATAGGTTTTAATCACGTCATTTACCAACGATGTTAGTCAAGTACGCCATGTGAGATCAGCTAACCTCAACAGAAGCTACCGCGATAACACTATAGTGAATAGTAAAAAGGTTAGTATAATTTTTTAGTTTTACGTGGTATACAATTTTTCAATTTTTTCCCCTTCTGCAATATTTTTCGTTTTATTTTCAACATTATAAATACCAGATATTATTTACTAAAAGGACCGAGGTATATATTTGGGGACTCACATTTTTCGATTTTTATTTTCTACATGCCCAAACTTACGAGAGATTCAACTTAAAAGTCTAGTTATACTATATGGTACTTTGCGAAAAATAATGTTATTTTGTATGAAAAATGAAGCAGAAATGTCTTGCGATATATATTTTTTTAATGATGTGACAATCCACATGTCGACTTGTGGTACTTTCACACTGTCACACTTTACAAATATTTGTTTTAGTGAAATTCTAAACATTTTTAATAACTTTTTGTTCCTTCCTTCATACTTTATAAATACTATTAAAATAATAAACGCCAAAATACGTTCTACTTAGTCCAAACACTAGCGGCCACGTTAATTTACCCATTAACTGTGCTAATCAGGCTGATTTTTACAATCCGACTTCACTCTAAACTCAATGAATTTAGTGGTTTCACCTGATTGTCACTTTTGAATTAAGTGAGTTTAGTTTTGAACTCAGCAAGGAACCCCCATTGACGTCAAAGGTAGGGGTTTCGTGTTTCAGATCACGTTAAACACAGCATATATTTGCTCAAATTAATAGTACAGTTTCTCTTGTTTTTTGGAGAAATAAATGGTATCTGAAATTTGACCTCGGATTTTTTAAGTGCTAGCATGTAAGTCAAAAGCCTATATTTTTGCGACCATGGTGTTGGAAGCACTGTTTGTGTAAACAGTGGTCAAAGATTGCAAAAACAAGTTTTTTTGTTAATTGCAAGTAACCTATATGTCTTTCAGGAAAAAAGTGTAGTTAAAAAATCTAGTTCCTATAATTATCTACAAAATCACGCGTTGTAAATAAAGATTTGTTCATTTGTTTACTTGAAAAAATTAAAACCACTTGAAAGTGCCGTTTTTAAATATGCAATTATTATTGCAATAAAAAATAATAAATGCAATAAAAATAGTCAAAATTGAGCTAAACATTACGGACCCGTGACTTGTGCGCTTTTGCGTGTCACCTCCTCAATTTTCAATCTATAGAGTCGCTGTCACGTACGTACGGTTATTGGACAATTGTTGAAGACTTTTTTGCATTTTTTCGTAAATTATTTTTTCAGATGTAATTATTTAAAAGAATAATGTATATATTATAGTTAATCTAATAAACAATATATTTATGGCAAAATTAGGAAAGATAAATAAAATTGTTTTAAGCATAAGGTATTATACATCATTTCTTAGAGAAGCACACAACATATTTGTAATCAGCACGGAAAGCTAGTCCAAATTAATAAAAACATCTTGATACACAATTTTTTGCTGAGATAGTAACTCTCAGTTCTCTTCGGGGATCAAAACGACCCAGATGTTTTTTTAAGCGGCGCCATTTGGATGAAACAAAAAATATTATAAATCAAATGGAGCATTAATTTATTAAAAAATCAATAAATGCTTCAAATAAATCTTCCACCACAATTATGTTCAATTTTATCAATTATAACGACAGAAGTCTGTCTTCGATTACGACTATTATCTAATTTGACATGAAAAGAGATTCAATTATAAAACTATACGACTACAGGACATACTTCTTTAACACAATATAAGTTTTTATACATTAAAAGTTCAAAGTGCACATGAAAAAGTTAAAATATTATAAATAAAGCACAATTTACTATAATAACCTAAAAATTAACAGATTTTATATTTTGACGAGTTTAAACAATCTTACCATGGCACATTGAATCGAAATCAGATCTCTCGTTGTCTGATCATCAGTCCTCGTTTTATATGTGATCACATCATACGTCGTATGAGCGCCATCTAGAGAAAGCACATTTATGTTATAATCATTAAAGGTGGGTATCGAATCTATTAAAGAGATTCCGAGATGGACCTTGACCATGGACGCATGTTTGTCGAAAGTCATCACCTACTATTCATAGCCCTACGGCTAACTCCATTAAGAAAACCCTTCAGGTTTTCTTTTAATGTTGTAGGCGGGTGTGGAGATACCTTACTCTGGAACTGCGCCGCAGTATGGCCCTTCGGACCACACCTGCGGGAATTGTCACTGTGGTCTTTTCCGGTTCATTCCCGAGCAATGTGCCAGGGATTTAACAACGGTTACATCGGGTTCCGGCACCGTGCGATTTCAACTGGCAATATGCCCACCGGACCTTAAGGCAATTTGATTGTACGAGGATCACCAATGTGCTCTTTTAAGGCCGTCCTGAAAGTTTCATCAGTATCGACGATCTCGGTAG
The DNA here is from genome assembly GCF_010883055.1 of Belonocnema kinseyi. Lineage (NCBI taxonomy): Eukaryota > Metazoa > Arthropoda > Insecta > Hymenoptera > Cynipidae > Belonocnema > Belonocnema kinseyi. The sequence continues at coordinate 143,110,442 of NC_046660.1, forward strand.
TCTCCACGTGGTCGTAGATCACCAGTTTGGCTGTCGGAACGAATTGACGAACACCACTGTTCTCTCAATGAGCCCTGAAAGAACAGTTCCACAGCGCTACCTGTCCTCCTTTGGGGCTTTGAGCTCTACAAGCACATCGCCAGTTTTTGTGTGTCTTTTAGCCTTGAAAGAAACGCCATGATCGCCAGGCTTGGCACTAGCCTGGACTTCCTTTAAGACGTCCGTTTACTTCTTCGCAGCAGCAGTGTTTGTTTCTGGCTCCCTTCTTGCATCCTTAAGCCACTGTTTCACCAAGAGACTCGGACATTTCACCTTCAGGTCCGCAACCTGAAGACGAAGACGCACCTTCTCTTCGTCCATCCAGCTTTCGAGCTAGAAGGCTTCTGATCTCACAGATTTCCTTTTTTGGATTGTAGGCCATCCTCAGAAGTTTCTCGATCTTCATTACTTAGTTGGTCACACTCCATAAATTGCTGACAAGTTTCTGCATTCTCCTGCGTCATGGTTTTTCCCGCTTTTGGAGTGCTGCCTCATCTCTTCTACTTGGTTCTATGCATCTCATCATATAAAGAAAGTGTCCTAGTTCTGGGTGGCGTCCTTACAAAAGAGTCCATTCCCACCAGATTTTCTATCTCCCCCAACGAAAAATTGTGTTATTCCCCCCCCCCCCCCACCTAAAAAATTCGTGGGCCGATGTCAACTACCGAAGCTTGCACCCGATCAGAATCGACAGTGAGATCTTATCTCACTTGGGGTATATTGTTTTTATTAACGCTCGCCATGACTGGTTTTAATTCGGGCTTCCTGTCTAGGTGTTCGTGTTAGGCCCTCTCCACTTCGTTCTTTGAATTAGGAGGCCCTTCCAGTAGCTAACCTATCGCCAGCATAGTCGCTCAAGTCATCCGAGGAGTGATCATCCCTATCACCGTGACAACGCGGAAACAACCTTAGGTAGAAATATAGATAGATAGTTAAATGGAAGGACGGATAGATGCATGGATAGATGGATGTAGGGATTGATTGATGAACAGATAGAGAGATAAAGGCTTATTTTTCAGCCTGCTGGTCTGGATAGAAGGATCGGTGGATGGGTAGACAGAGGGATGGTTGGATGGATAAATGGATGAATGGATTGATGGATGGATGGATGAATGGATGGATGGATGGATGGATAGACTCATGGAGGGGTAGAAAGATAAATGTTTATTTTTCAGTCTGCTTGACCTAAAAAATCGACTTGCTTACATTTCAATTTTTTACAGATTTTTCTATCTCTTTAAAACTTACATCCAGCCACACCTTATCTTCAAGACCACTCGCTCTTATCGCCTTGCCTTCCTCGCTTCGCACATATGCATGATTCTCGCTTTGCCTCGCATTGCCAAACGCTGCCTCCACAGCTAATATCTAATACTTATCAAGTATTTAAAATATTTAAATTTTACTTACAAACACTTCCTCCTACTTACAATCCTTCCTTTACCTATGCTCTTCGTATATCCTTCTCTTCTCCGTCTCATCTGAAACCCCTTTCACTCATGCTCCACTCTTGCATTCCCCCTTCCGCACAACTCACATCCTCTTAACCCTACGAGGCCAGAACCTTTTAAAATCCTCTATGCACCAATATCTCATCCTCACTATAAGCACCTGACTCCCTTTCTCTCCTTTTTCACAAAAATATTGCAGTGCATTCGTTCAAAAATGCCTTGCCCTTTCAACCTCCATCTTCCCACCCCCTCTTCGGTTCTCCCCTCACCAAAGTTTCCAAAGTAGCCCACTTCCCCCCTCTTCCAAACATTTCTCTTTATATTTACACGCTCGACTTCGCGTTACAATCGCTGAGCTCATTCACCCCACCTCCCTTCTGGCAATATAATTAGGCGTATTCCTTCCTTACCCCAATGTCCACTTTACACACCTCTCTTGTATCCTATTTACCTCCTTAATTTCCTTCCAACCCTACACCTTCCCTCCATAAAATAAGACCCCGATCATCAGCGACTCAAACCACATTTACCCATCTTATCTCTTTTATATAATCATCCATTCTCCATTTTACTGAAACGCGAATGTATCTATCTACCCCTCTTCACCATCTCCTTTAAGGCCTCCTCGCTCTTCGCTAGCGAGTGATTTAACCCTAACTCCTCCTACCACTCCAGCCGCTAGTTTACTTTCCGTATCCATGAATAAAATCGCAAAGAGCGTTGGGCTAGGCGGACACCATTGCCTTAACCCCCTATCTATTCAGAAACCATCCGAAATCCCCTCTCCTCCTCTCATCCGATCTTTCGTCTTCATATACCTTCCTTACTCTCTTGATCAGGCCTCTCTCTACTCTCCTCGCTTCCATCGCCTCTCACAACCTCCCCCTACCTATTTAAGGATACGGGCCTTTGCGATCCACAAAAAAGCGTACATTGTTGGCCTCTTCCTCGCTAATTCTCTATCCAGGTGGCGCTGCAGAACGTAGATATTGTCGATAGTGCTCCTACCCGCTCTAAAGCTCGCCTGTGTCTCCAGCAATATTTCTTTTCCCACTACATCCTTCCGCAAACCCCTCAGCCAACACCATCGCTTATACTTTGTACGCCATATTCATTAGAGTAATTCCTCTATAATTTTCCTGCCTATCCTCATCTCCTTTCCTAAACAGTGGCGCTATTAGCATCTCTCTCCCCCGTGGCAGCTTTATCTCTATTCCATCCCGTTTCTTTCTCTTCACCCACGTCTCTACCAGTGGTGCAATATAAAATTCTTGGACATACCCCCAGAAATCCTCATCTTTCTTCTTTGCCCCTGCTACGTTCCAGTACAGCATCTTCACTACACTTCCACCATGATTCACCCCTGCCTCGCTACCTCCAACGAAACAAACTTCCCTATCCTTCAACACCTCTTCCTCCTCTTCACACACCCAGATTTTCTCATCTATTTTACACGGTGTTTATATACGGAAAAAAAGTTTGTCTGATATATAGCTAAAATAGCTGCGGTGATCTCTTTATAATGACTCTAGATGCTAGAAAATCACCCTGACAAAAGCTGATCTGATAATATATAAATATAATTCTTTTTAGTTTCACAGAAATCATTACTATTTATATCTGCACTTTACATATGAAGAGATAGGAACTCAACTTTGGCATTCTTCAGTCTTTGCGGATATGAAGGCATAAGCCTAAACTTTGGGTATTCAATAGTTCTAGGCATTGTGTCATGTGCTGCATCAGGACATTCATTTTCAGGGTTTCGGTTGTATTTGTGCTTAACAATGCCCTGTGCAATTCTTTAATTAGCTTTCGTAATTCTGCAATCTGATCAAGTCGCTTGACCGAAAAACATGAATTAACATATTTACCTATTATTTTAAATTCAGTGACATAGGGTATGATTTCAAGTGGACCGACATCTACATAAATTTCTCGATCAAAGAGTTTATCAGCTTCTCTTAACAATTTTCTGGATGCAATTCCTTCAAATACCTCTTCATGATAACACAGGCCCACAAAAAAAAAGTTGTCTGAACTGTGTAAGAGACTAGTGTATCCTTTTGTATTTTGAGCACTTTTATGTATTTTAAACCGCTGAAACAAAATCCAACTTCAGAAACTCCTTTAGGCGTCAGATGTTCTCCCTAGCCTAGTAGGAAAACTTAAAATGAAGAGAATTCTGGGACCTGCTTATTTCATATGTGCACGATGGCAAGTTTATACGAACCTTTATGTTCATTAAGTAGTATGTATGTATGTATCTCGGGTCGCCTACCTTTCTGAAAATTTCTATATAGGAATCTAACTTTTTTTTGTATGAGGAGGGGAAATCTTCAAAAGACACCCAGCTCAAGTCTGGGCAGTGTCGGATTTTTACCAACTAAAACCCCTCCTCCCGCGTCTACCAGCGACCCCGGAAACCGCTTTCGCATTACTTATGGCCCTCCAGTATAACCACCCGACCTTTAGTCAGCCAGTGACCTCCAGCTTTCTGACATAGACTGCGTCCAGCTCAACGAATGCTAGGAAATAGCCCCAGTTGTTACTCCTTGTCAGGTTGATCGTAGAAGGAGCACACTGTGCTCCCCTAGAACCGGATTTAGAGCTTTCTCAATATCTACCACGTCTGTAGTTTCCACGAGGTCGTAAATCACGATTTTGGCTCTTGGCACGAGGTGACGAACGCCACCGTTATCTCCAAGAGGACTGCCTGATGGCTTTGACAAAAACACCGTGGTCTTCAGGCTGAACGTTCGCCTGGACTTCCTTCAACACAACCGCATATTTCTTCCCAGCAGCAGGCTTGGTGGCAGTTGCCTCTGGGAATTTTTCTCCTTCTTCGCCTTTATGGTCGACAGGGTTCTTTCTCCCGTTCTGGATCCTTTTTGGTTCTTTCCTCCTTTTTTTCTCCTTCAGTTTTTGGCGGCTGCTTTTTTTTCTCCTACTTGGGGCCTCGGTCCACTCACCCTCAACCTGGGTTTTGGACTTCTTCGGGGCCGGGATCTTCCCAGATTCCCCTGTTGGGGCGGTGTCGGCTCCCTTGCCGTAACCTTGAGCCGCTGATTTTCCAAGAGACTTTGGCATTTCGCTTTCAGGTCACAAACCTGAAGACGCAGTCGCACAATCTCTTAGCCCACCTTCTCTATTACCGCCTCTTTTGAACCATCGCCGATATTCTTCAACCACCTTTGAAGCCCCATCATACGTACAATCTCCACTTCGTACGCCAGAAAGCTGCTGATCTCGCAGATCTCTTTTTTGAGCTTGTAGGGCACCCTTAGAAGCTTCTCCATCTTGATAACTTGGTGGTTCATTCTCTCCGTAAACTGCTGGCAGGCTTCAGCATTCTCCTCGGTCGTGGTTCTTTCCACTTCTGGAGTGCTACCTTGCCTTATTCGTTTTGTCTGGTGTGTCGCCTCTTGCACCGAAAAGGACCTAGTTCTGGGTGGTGTCCTCACAAAAGAATCCATTCCCGCCAGAACCTCCATCTCCTTCACCGACAAGCTGTGTGATCCCCCCCCCCCCAATCCGCGGAGCCTGCGTCGACCACCGGGGCTTGCACCCGATCGGAATCGACGGTGAGATCTTTTCTCACTTGGGATATATTGTTTTTATCAACATCCACCATGTTTGGTTTTATTTCGGGGTTCCTTCCCCTAGGTATTTTTCTTAGTATTTTTCGTCTTCCTTCTTTGCCTGTCTTGCTTGGGAGGCCCTATCATTAGCTACGCTATCGCCAGCATAGCTTCCGAAGTCATTAGAGGAGAGATCAAGCCCTACCGCGACGACAACGCGGGAACACCCTTAGGTAGGGTAGGAATCTAACATAGGATCCTGTATAGGATACTACACGGGAGCCTATATATTTCATCTATAGGTGCCACCTATAGGAAATGACATAGGATCCTGTGAAAGATCCTATATAGGTTCCTGTATAGGATCCTATGTAGGATCCTGTATGTGTTCCTGTATGGGACCCTATACAGGTGCGCAGTACTATTCTATGGCACCTACTGCTGCGCACCTACTGGTCCTCCAGGAGGACCTAGAGACATACGTATCATTAGCTACTACTACTCATGTACTATTAGGTACCATTGGGTACCTTATTAAGGAAAGTTCAATACAAGCACCTATATAGGATCTTATACAGGATTATATACATGTTCCTATGTCAGTTCCTATGGGTGGAATATATAGGATCCTTTGTAGTACAAGCGTAGCCTCAAAAGGTCTCTAGAGATATACTCTTTTCCCCTAGTTTAGGGGAAAAAGTGAAAATTCAAAAAGTAGTCTTAGGTTTTATGCAGACTGCATTCACTTGCTTCTAGACTTTCGTGTGTAGAAATATAACATGCGTAATCATAAGCTGATATTTATCCTAAATTTCCACTATTTCTCGTAAGCACAAGCTTTAATCAACCATAGTGTATAAGAACATACCCCGCGTAGAACCTTAAGTTTTTCTTAATTTTATACTATTTCCCATAGGCTAGGGGAAATGTGACACCCTGTAGATTGATTCTGAATTCAGCTTCTTAATAAACATAAAGGTTCGTATCACCTCGCCATCGTACAAATATTATATAAGCATGTCCCAGAATTATCCTGATTTTAAGTTTTTCTTCTAGGCTAGGCAAAAAATTTAACGCCTAGGGGAATTTACGACTTCGGATTTGCGGCTCAAAATGCATTAAAGTGCATCGATTATCGGCAAATTACAGACATTCTGCTTTTACAATTATCACCTTCACTGATTTCAGAATTCGCTAGATTTTTCACTTTTTCGCTAGGCTAGGGGAAAATTTTACTGTTAAATCTAAATTCTGAGGTCGGAATCGGATTCAGCGGCTCAAAATACATTAGGATACACTAGTTTCGTACACAGTTCAGATCACTTTTATTTGTTTGTGGGCCTGTGTAATTCTTTGAGACTAACTTTAGTTTCAAAGGTCACAAAAGAGCTTTCTCTCGACTGACCAGGTGCACTAGACCATCCTTGACACTAGACACTAGACACCCTTGTAATAAATGAAGTTCTGAAATTGTACATTTACTAAGAATCAGCAAATCGTCTTTTTCTTTGAAAAGTGGCTCATTTCTAGTACTGTGGCAGTTCTTAGCTAACTTTTTATTTTTGCCAAGACAAATAAACTTGTCATAATCTTTACTCAAATCACCAAATGTTTTAAGAGGTAAAACTACCACTGCCTCGGGCACATGATTTTCGTTAACAAATTTCTTTAAATCTTGAAGACCAATAAAGCAATAAGGACAAGGATACATTGATGTTACCGTCTGTTGTCCATTCACGATCAGTAATATTTTGATATCAGAGTCAAATTTGAAAGGAATATTATTAATGTTTACTAAATTGAATAGAATAGAATAGTTTCTGCATTCGATGTTTTCATACTGTTTTGAGAATCAATTCTTCTTTGTTTTTTGGGTATATCATTTTCCAAATCAGTCTCAGTTGGTGTGTGAGGAATTATTGACAAGCAAATTTAAAAAAAAAAACCTGACGACCATCTGCCATTACTTTAACGAGATATTCACCAACAAAATTACGTCTTTCTAATACAGTTTCAAGCAGTTTTTCAGCATCAGCCCAGACGTCAGGTCTCATTTCTTTTTTATTAGAATTCTTAGTATCAAATTGTGACCTATCAATACTGTAGATATATTTTAGTAATTTTGTTCGTTCACTAACGTCATGTGAATAATGAGCAGGTACAGACTTTCGACCAGCAGAATGTTGAATAAGATTAGTCAAGCTCTTCATATGTCGAATCAAACATCCAGTGTTTGTATGGAAATTATTTAAACCTTTTGATAAAAATGTGACTGCAGTACTTTTTTTTAAAGAAATATTCGTTTTCTGCGTCATTCAGTGTTCAGCGTAATAGATTCTGTTATTTGGAAATTCATTTACAAGTGTCGCAACATTTTTTCGAGCTACATGATCTTGCTTACTACAAGCATGCCTTTTACGTTTGTGAACTTTAGTCTTACATATTTAACAAATTTTCATTGTATTTGATTGAACAGAAGTTTTTACTTTAGGAAGTAAAATTATTTTTTAATTTTGCGAGCCATAAAATCCATTTGAAGCTATAATTTGAACACTTACGTCTTTTTTCACTCATGTTGTGTTCCGCGGATATGTTTTGGATCTGCCAATAAAGCATATGTAACAATTACAAGCTAAACATACTTCCATTAATGCACTATTTACCCTCGTGATCTTAGGTAACAATATATTTTCATGGTTAGGCATTGTTGGTAATGGTCTCTTCAAATCATTTTTCTCATGTTGAAGTAATACTTAACGACATGTAGCACATATACTCAAGGGATACCTTTCATTTTTCAAGTTATTATTTTTCTTAATATGCTTTTTAATCAATTTTTGATGAGTTTCTGTTAAATAAAAATAATTGTAACTTTTCGACAACGTTTAATACTTTTTTCCACAAACTCAGATGTATGTTTCGATAACGACATTAAACAAGACACTGAGTGAAAATTCTATAATTGCCTGACTCGAAAAATCGTTTGTTTTTGGAAACTGCTCCCAGCGCGGAAAATTCAGATGTCAACAAAGAGAGCGACATAAACGCGTGTCCACTTTCTGGAGCGCGGACTTTACACATGAAAATATCAAAGGCGGAGAAACTATCACTCGAATGCGAAATATCGATTAGTTAGTTATCAACTATCTGAACGTTATACACATGAATACCAAAAGCAAAGTAAATGGAACATTTAAATCATTCGTAATTTTTATAGTTAACATGGATATCTATACGCGCGCGCGTGTGTGTGTGCATCTCTCTGTGTGTGTCAATGTAAATTTAATATATCCTTACTCATGCATACATTATTACGTCTGGGATTATTAAACACTTTTTCGTTCTTGGAAAAATCAATAATCTTTAACGGATATCTTAAAAAAAGGATGAGATCAGATTCCTGGATGGTGATTTTCTAGCATCTAGAGTCATTACGAAGAGATCTCCGAAGTTTTTTTAGCTACATATCAGGCGAACTTTTTTTCTGTATATAAACAGTGTGAATTTATTTTCTGATACCCTAAAATTGCCGCTCTGCCTTCTAGCACTGTCGTTTAACATTAGCTGCACCTTCCTTTTCTACCTTGTAAAATCGCGATCGATGAAGACCTTTGTATCATGGATCCCTTTTTTATTTCGCATTTCCCTCAATTTCTTTTCCCAGCTCACCAATTCCACAACCGCCACTTCCTTCTCCTTTCTAATCTCCAGTATAACTTTCCCTACCGTGCTTTTAACCCACCCTATGCTCTGTAGCAGCACTTCAACACCCTCCTTTTCTTCCCGGCTCTTAAGCTTCAACCCCCTTATCATGATATTATTTTTCCTGTCTTTCTTCTCTATTCTCCATTCCCAACTAAATTGTCCTTATTTTTTTCCTATCTGCCCTATCCTCCTTTTCATTTCTACGCTCTCACTTTCTCTTCTATCGTATTCTCCTCTCCCAAATCCCTTTCATCTCGCCCACCCTTCTGTCACCGACCCACTTCCATTTCCGACTTGCCCTCGACCTTCTTATTCCTTTTTCCGTCCTTTCCTTCCACACACTAATCCTCTCTTCCATATACTTCATTTTAACTTCTTTCTTCTTACCTACCGACACTACCTCCCTTGATAATCCTTCTACTTTCTCGTTCAGCTCTTTTACCTCCTTTTTCCCACTTCTCACCTCTGATCCTCACGTTCTCCCTCATACATTACATCTGCTCCTTACACTCCTTTACGTCTTCCCTCCATCCTATGATCTCGCCTATTAACATCCCACGAGCCTCCTTCTCCGACTGTCCCTCCATTTTTTAATGGGGTGATCTACGTGTTCTTACGCTTTTTTTAACGGACTCTATCGCCATTTTCTCCAGATTCTCTTGGCTGTCTCTCTTCCTCTTCAAGAGATCTTTCCTCTCAATTATCATCTGTACCTTTTCATTCCAAATGTTTCTCAAACGGTATCCTGTCGAATTAAATAAAAGATTTTTGAACGTGGGCCCCTGCTACCGTTACTGAGCTGTGTTCATAATCAATGCTACCTTTTTTCCAAGAAACCACTCGTTTCCAAAAGTCGCTGCTTTAGACAATCTAGGTACTATTAAAAGTGTTTGGCTTTTTATCAATAGTTGTTGTCAAAACTACATTGGATACTGTGAATTCAACTAATTTACTACGTTTGGAGAAATAATAGTAAAAAACTTCAGGAATAGCTGTTACTTGTCTACCAGTATCTAGTAACATCGGAGTGGGGACAAAAAATAAAGATCATTTTAGGCCCTATTATATGTTAAATTACCCTAAACATTGATGCCATTTACGCAATGAATTTGATTAGAACTTGTGTTTATAAGTGGCGGTGGGATCCTCAATTTAGTTAAAGGAATATTATAATTTTTATGAATGTTTTTTTAATGGTTGTTGGCCAGATAAATTTATAATAATTTTTATGTTAATTTTTTGTCTACTGTTCTAAAATCAGTACTTTTTTAATATTGATTTTTTTAAATTGTGAAAAATGCTCTCTAACTCCGTTGGGATTCGAGCCCAGGTATGTCAGATTGCCAGGTAATCTGAAATAGGTATTTTCTTTTTGATATTAAGTTTTTTTACCAGCTAAATGTATTAATAATTTTGAGCTGTATATATTAAAAACTTTCATGTTTGGAAAATTGAAATCTTACAATTATTAGGAATTACATTGGAATTGAACTTGTAGAGGTTGTGAAGAAAATATTCTGGTTTCTCTGTATTTTAGTGGGTTAGATCATCAGACCGGAAATCTGAAAGACTTGGTCTCGAATCCCAGCGGAGGTAGAGAGCATTTTTTCACTATTGAAAAAAATCAATATATAAAAAAATATTGATTCTACACCATTAGTCAAAAAATTCACATCAAAATTATTAATACTTTTACCTGGTCAAAAAGCTTATGATCAAAAATAAAACATAAACTTTCATGTTTGGAAAATTAAAATCTTAAAGGTATAAGAAATGACATTGGAATTGAATTCGTAGGGAATGTGAAGAAAATATTCTCGTCTCTTCGTTGCTTTGTGGGTTAGAGCATCAAACTGGCAATCTGAAAGACCTAGGGTTGAATCTCAGTGGTGCTACAGAGCATTTTTTCACAATTTAAAAAAATAAATATTTCTATAATATTGATTCTAGAACTAAGAAAAAGAGATATGTCGGGTTCCAATCGTGTAAAAAATTACGAATTTTGCCGACCTTTCGTGAACATTGCAGTTCACTTCTTCAGGGCTGACCCAAAACTGAGGTAGTAGGTTATGTTGTTGTTATGTATACTCTCTACGATGCCTGTGATTGGCCAGAGCGCCCTACCGTGGGGGCTGTTTGAACCTAATTGGCCAGTCAAGTCTTTTTTTTATCCCAGGAGAACGAAAAGGCAAATCGGATGGGTATTATATACATTGTCCCTATCTTTTTATCAAAATGAATCATCGTGAAAACAGTAAATCTATTATTAAAGAACTCTTCGGGACGAGTATCTTACTAATTCCAAAACCTTTAGTAAGCTCAGGACTTCTCAAGGTAAGCTACTAACATCATTAGCTTTTTTGAAACAGTTCAGGGACTACAAAATGGTCCGAAAATTCGTACATCTGTAAAATAATTTCGGAACATCTAAATCCGAATAAATTCTGCGTAATACAAGTTTGTTTCTCTTGAAAGAAAGAATACGACATACAAAATTTCTCTTGCACACTACCTCCAAAAAACGAATAAAACTTCACCTTTTCCTATCAAACACCCTCAGATTTGACATTTGGTCTATATTGGACCGCATATGTTTTGACCGATCCCAACGGATTAAAGAGCTTTCCACTGAAATATGAAAAATTAAATTTGACAAATCACTTCCAGCATGGCAAAGACGACTAACAGATACAACAATAAACATCTTTGACCATCCTCTCAACAATGAAATGATTTCAGCCTTATCTAAAGGACATAATAAAGTAATAATGAATAAAGAAGACTATAACAACAAAATCATGGACCTTGTAACTAACGATACATACACAAACCTTAAAAAGGACCCTACAAAAACAATATTCAGTAAAACAAAAACCCTTCTCAAAGTCTCTAAACTTGAGAGCCAAATAATATCTAAATTAATATCTACTAATCCCATCTATCCAAGCCTTTACGGGCTTCCAAAAATGCACAATGATAACATCCCACTAAGACCGATCGTCAGCGCAATAAACTCACCAACTAATAACCTAGCACGCTTCCTCGCTACAAAACTAAATACTTTTACAGGAAACTCTATCACTCATGCCAAAACTCATTTGACTTTATTAAAAAGGTACAATATTTACTTCTCTTTTAATAACTAATTCTACGAACAAACCGTAGGGGCAGCAATATGATCCCCAATCTCACCTGTAATGGCCAATATCTTTGTGGAATAACTAGAAACTAAAATCTTCAACCAAGCCAAGCTTAAACCGGAATTTTGGTTCCATTACGATGATGATACTGTTGTCATCTGGCGACATGGACAAGAGAAACTAAATGAATAATTAAATTTCTTCAATGGATTACATTCTAATATCCAGTTTACCATTGAAATTGAACAAAACGGAAAGTTGCCTTTGTTGGACGTATTAGTTTACAAAAGATCTGATAACACATTAGGAAATGAAGTTTATGGAAAACCCACCCGTACAAACAGATACCTTGATGCAAATACATTTAATGACGTATGATTAGGAAAAAATATTACTAGATACAAATATAAATAGTAAAATTGATGCTCTCACTAATTATTTAGTCTCGGCGTTTGACCAATTTTCTGGACTATACGTCCCTAAAAACATCAATAAAGCTGCCCCCTGAATCACGTCTCAAATTAAAAATCTGATGAGGGACCATGATGCCAAGCGCAGACTTGCAAAAAGAACAAAAAGCAGTATAATACTAGCTCAGTTTCGTAAACTTAGGAAGCTAGTTCAAACTATGATTCGAGATGCGTTCAATCAATGCACTTATAACGAGATTGCACATAGAGACAAAAAAGCACGAATCTAAAGATAGCAATTTCCCGCCTAATGATCCTTTAAAATTTTTTCACATTTCCAGTTCCAGGCTTATCATCATCATCTTCCACTACCTCTCCTAATTTAACATTCAATGACTCTGACTTTTTTTCGGCGATATCGCACCTGAAATACTTTTGAAAAAAATACTTGAAATTAAATCGAATGCCATTGGAACTGATGAAATTTCAATCAAAATTATTAAACTTACCCATCCAATAATCTTTCCTATTCTTTTGAATATTTATAATGCTTCCTACAGGTCAGTATCTTTTCTAATATCTGGAAAAAGGCTGTTATTTGCCGCGTTATGTTTCCAAACGAAACATAACACTCTTACTGCTTCTCTTAAAGTAACGACGGATCTCAAGTTAGGAATCGACAATAGGGAGATCACGATTGTAGTATTGTTTGATTTTTTGAAGATTTTTGATATGATTAATCATAAGTTACTCCTACAAAAGTTGATGTCTTTTAAAGTCTCAAACTCTGTCATTAAATTGTTTAAGTTCTATTTTGAAAAACGCTCTCACAGAATTATTAATAGTAGTGGTGGGCTTTCTGAATGGCGGGAGGGCGAGTGTGGCGTTTCTCAGGGCTCCATTCTCGCACCCCTCCTCTTCAATTTGTTCACATCTGACCTTGGAAGTGAACTTCGACATTGCAGCTACCATAAATTTACTGACTATTTCAAAATTTACTTATCGGGACTAATTTCATCGCCAAGTAGATTACTTGTTCTAGTCCAGGACGATATCGATCGCATTATCCTCTAGGCCTGGGAGAATGGGCTTACTCTTAACCCGGGCAATACTCAGTCAGTTGTTATTGGACATACTTCATCTCCGTCGCTTGAGACTCTGGCATCATTTCCACCCCTCAATATCGAGAATCTCACTATCCCTTTTTCGGAAGTAGTTAAGGATCTGGGATATTTATATAACCATACCTTGTCCTGGAAGGAACAGGTAGAGAGCATCTTGAGAAAAACATACAATATTCTACAACAACTACGAGGGTAGTTCAATAAGTCCTTAGAATGAAGTATAAAAACAATTTTTTTGGGTAAATTTTTTTTTATTTTTCAACATAATCTCCTTGGAGCTCT
>NC_046660.1:143124273-143151257 GCF_010883055.1 Belonocnema kinseyi
CATATATCTAGTCGGGAGTGGTGCTGACTGAAAACATATGATTTGGAGCGATTCGCGCGCCATCTGTTGGTCATTCTAAGGACTTATTGAACTACCCTCGTACATGGGAATAAGTACTCTGCCTACCTCCACTCGGATACTTTTGGTTAAGAGTCTAATCTTGCCCCTCTTTAATTACGGTTATTTAGTATATGATGATTTTACCGATGATTTAAATTTAAAACTCGAACGTGCGTTAAACGCCTGTGTCCGTTTTATCTACAATTTTCCTAAATATGAACACATAACAGCATACAGACGTAAAGCTGGCTTGCTAAATGTTGTCAAGAGAAGAGAATTCTTTATGGGTAATTTGCTTTACACTCTTTTCCCGTTCATGGAATAAAGTTCCTTACGATATTAGAAATGCACCTTCTTTGTATCATTTCAAGAATCTCCTTTTCAAATATTTGAAAGACACTCCTAACACAACACTTGAAATTACTCACGGGTAAAATCTCTTATTTAGTTCGCGAATATTTCATCTTCGAATTTAGTTCTGTTTTTATTAACTTTTGTAATTTTTTTTATTTCGCATGCACATAGTTTTTCTTCTTTATTTTTATCTTATCATGTACAAGAGCTACTAATTAATTACTAAATGTTAATTATTACGCATTAATCACATACCTATCTCGATACGTATTCTGAGGTTTAATCTATGTAATACAAACATACCTACATGCCTCCTCCCACCTCCACTCATCTCAAAAACAATCGGACATCAACTCCCTTGTATACAGAGCTGTCTCCATAATAGATAAAGATAACTTACAAAAGGAATTGCAAAACGTGCAACAAATCCTAATATAGAACGATTGCACAAACAAACAAATTGATAAAACCATAAAAAATACACTCAAAAAACAAGTCACCACAACATACGAAAGAGAGGGAGAGAGAAAAACCACCACCACCACCCTACCCTACATCCAAGGTGTCACAAAAAAAATAGGAAGAATTCTCAACAAATGTAACATCCAAACCATATTTAAACAACCTACGAAAATAGGACGAATATCACATAATCCCAAAGACGAAAAGGCACCCCTCAGTGATCTAGGAGTATATAAAATCCCTTGTTCTTTTGGAAAAGTCTATATTGGAGAAACCGAACAGTCATTGCAAAAACTTGATTGGCCAATCAGGTTCGACCAGTCCCAAGGTGGGGTGCTCTGGTCAATCACAGGCATCGTAAAGAGTATACATAAGAACAACATAACCTGATACCTCAGTTTCAGGTCAGCCCTGAAGAAGTGAACTAAAATGTTCATGAAACGTCGGCAAAATTCATAGTTTTTTACACGATTGGAATCCAAAATATCTCTTTTAATCAGAATGAATCATTGTAAAAGCATTACATATATTATTTATTCTAGAACAATAGACAAAAAAATTAACATGAAAATTATTTTTGATGAACATTGTTTAGAGAAACTTGTGATTGCTTAGAAAATGAGAATTAGAAACAGCTTGTGAGTTGCTTAGAAAATGAGAATTAGAAACAGCTTGTGAGTTGACTACCGTACAATTACAACGTATGCTATGCTGATTTTGTTTGGTTTGCATATGTCTCAATTTTTGTTTATTTTTTCCATTTTCAGAGTTATTATGATTATCAAAGGCTGACTATTTACTTGTGTCTTCTGATTATTAATTCTATCCGTAAACGTTAAGTCCAATTGGCATTTGCTGAATAATCGTATTCTAGGTCCATTCTAGGTAAAAAGTATCGCGCATCTTTGAATTGATTATGGAAGTATGACTGCATACTATCTTTATTTATATCAGATTGTTCGGCAAGCCAATTAGACCTGATCTTAACAAGAATTAGAGTGAAATAAAATTCGGCAAGAAAGGACCCCGTAACACGCCTATGGGAAAAGTAGTTTCCGTCAATTTGGCTGAATTTTTTATATGTTCCGTGTCTCGGCGCCCTGAACAAATGTGTCAATGGGCACAAAGCCCAAAACTCAAAGGGTTAAAGAAGAATGGCCGTTGCCTCTTGTATTAGCGTTACCCAGATTACTAGTTTATTCATTGAATAATAGCATAACTATCTCTAAACTAAACAGAAATACAAGAAATATATATAATTTGATTTAACAAATAAAAAACGTGAAAAATTGAAAATCTAATACAAGAGAAGATATAATCCTGAAGAACTTTATAATTATAACGACTGACAGACTGATGATGACAAAGGAGTTTAAGACCGACTTTGCAACCTCCGCGTGGTAATCTCTGGGTAATGCTACTGCAAGCTGCAACGGCCATTCTTTTTTAATTCTTTCATTTACTTGATATTGGGGGTACGTTTCCCATAAGAGTCAATGGCCTAGTTTACGAGTAGAGCCGATACCCCCATCGCACTGACTTCGGCGGGTCTTATCTTGGAACCCTTTGAGTTTTGGGCTTTGTGTCCATTAAGACATTTGTTCAGGACGCCGAGATGCGTAAGATATAAAAAATTCAGTAAAATAACCGAAAGCACTCTTCCGAGTAAGAAGAATTACCGAGTGAACTTGTGGAGCCGATACCCCCATTATACTGACTTCGGCGGGCCTTATCTTGGGACCCTTTGAGTTTTCGGCTTTGTACCCATTGAGACATTTGTTCAGAATGACAAGACACGTAACAGATAAAAAATTCAGCCAAAATAACGGAAACCAATTTTCCCATAGGCGTGTTACGGGGTACTTTAGTTTTAAAATAATTATAATCTACCAAATCGTTTCTGTTAGAATCAACCCTAGCCTTTAAACAATCCTTCAATACATAATCTAAAACATTGAAACGACTATCATCTGGAATAATTTTCAAACAAAGATAAGTTTGTATCCGTTCTAGAAAATCGTTAGGATTATCTGATTTAATAAATTTAGAAACTTATGCGTCAATATTTATTGCCCGAAGGCGGTCAGTAAGTGTTTGAACTATTTGATCTCTTAAATTTCCTACTTCTGTTGATTCCTTGGATTTACTCTAATTTGTTCGCTTAACTGCCTCAATTGACTATTTTGATCAATACTTAAGTCACGCAATCGCGTTACTCTATGGCGTAATTGTCCAACGTTAAAAGCGTTAACTTCATCTTAATTCTCGTTTGCCAGAATTTCTGACAAATTCCGTCTCGTATTAAATTGATTAAAACAATCACTACGATTTTGTTTCGAATTACTAAATTCTTGTGACAGAGGACCACCTTTTGTCCTTAAGTTAGTAGGCGTTGTTATTCTGCTCGATATTCATACGAATATAATAGCCAGAATCAGTATGTTATCTTCAAAACAGAATAATTGATATGATGGCAATATACAGGCCCTTTGTTCGTGCCCTCACGTTGTTGCGCCAAAGTGTAACAATCTACTTTAATTTTATTTTAAAATACAAAGGAGGGTATCAATTTAATATGTGATTCTGTGCTCACAACTTCCAGATCTGAATAGTATAAAGTTGTTATACTTAATCCAGTAAACAAAAAAATCAATAGGTGTAACTCCCAAAATTAAAGCATTTCTAAGATATTGGTTTTCAAAGTCGCAAAGTTCATACAGTGTGAATACTGAGTTTGCTTATTAGCAGGGCGTGAATAAGCTTTAATCTCTATTACTATGCGTTTGTTGCCGATAAATAAAAAGTAACGTGATTAAATATTTACATTTATTACGAAGTGAGAAAGTAATTATGGATCATGTACTTAACACCTTATATTTTTTATTACATTACTATGCGTTTGTTGCACGATAAATAAACAGTAATGTCATAGAATATTTATATTTATTAAGAAGTGATAAAGTAATTATAGAGCATGTACTTAAATCTTATATTTTTTATTATTCGTCTTTATCAGAATAATCTTGTGCGAGAGAGCATGCGGAGGTGGGTTATAACCATTTTTCTCTTTATCTCTGAAACCGCTCAATTAACAACAAATGTAAGATCATATTTAGAATCAGCATACCAAAAAACATGGGATGATACGTTTTTCTAAAATGGGCACTTTGGGCCCAAAATGGGCATCCTCCTTTCAGAAATGATTGCAAGATGTTTAAAAAAATTTTATTTGCTGCTAGAATTAGTTTCGAAATTTAAAGTTAACTCGCAAAATAAAAGTAATTAGCTGAAACTGTAACATGCAAATAATGAGAAAATGTTAATGAAATAAAATAAATTAGAAATAAAAAAAATTATAAAGAAAAATAAGCATGAACTTATTAAAATTCAATAAATACTTTAAATAAATCATCAAACACAATTATGTTCCAGTTTGGCATTTATAACGACAATTAGTCTAAAAATTACATCAAAACACCTCAAATATTACAATTCGAGCAGAAGATATTATAATTCCCTTAAAATTAACGGATATTATAATTTAAGGAGTTCAAAAAATTGTACCATGACGTATAGAAATATTATGCAAAGGGCACACGATATTTTAATATCCTAAAAGTTGGCGAAAAATACACGAGGAGATATTAAGATAAGAAACTAAGTGGACATTTTTGAAATAAAAGAAAAAGTTTGAGTGGTGCCTGAACGTTTTTAAAACTATACAAATTATTAAGTGTTTGAAATTTACTCTATAGGTGTAAAAATCTTTTTTTTTTGCACTATTTCAGGTAGAAAGTATGAATGAAAAATTGAAAAGTAGGAAAAAAATTCCTGCTGAATAAAGCAATTAGTTTTTGATTAAGAAAAAATAAATTTTTTGCATTCGGCTAGATTAACATGTTTTTTTTAAAAGATAAAAAATCTCTCGCCTAAAACTTATTAAGTATTGACAATCATTTATTTAGTATTGACAATGAATACAACTTATTTTGTATTGCCAATAATATTCCCATACGAAAGGACCCCCAAGTGCCCTACGCCCTAACCAGGTAAAATTTACGTTCCATTTATTTTATGCCTTCCCGATTTTGGGGAAATCCCAACATCTGGGAACTGAAAATACGAAGGAAACAGTCATAAAAAAAAAGACGGGCAAATAATAAAAAATAATTATATGGCAGCATAAAACAAGGTTTAAAGGTTTAAAAATACAATTATTACATTTTCTTGATAATTAACAAAAAATGTTGTGCCTTTTTATAGCAAAATATTTAAGGAAAAGGAATTCAATAACATTTTTTTAAATTTTATTAAGAATGCATTTTATGTTATAAAAGAATAATTAACAAATTAAGTATCAAACATTTTTTAAATATAATAATTATAAATGCAAGGAGGAAGCAAACAAATATTTTTCATCTAACCACCGTGAGAATCACTTTTAACCTGCAGGTTCTTGCACTCCACTTTTCTTCACAGAATTATTTTTTCTTCTGATTTTGAAGTTCTTTATGTTCGAAAGAAAAATAAAGCATCAAGCACTTTTTGAAATAGGTAATATTCATACTAGGTGTCCATTTTTTTTCTTTTAGATCAATCAAAAACTGTGCGATTTACAAATGTTTTTAAAAAGCAGAAAATATTTTTTGTCACTGACGTTATTAAAACGTCTTTGAACTCGAAAGTTCTTTATTTTTTATCAGCTTTAGATAGTTTCTAAGCGGATTAATTCTCTTAAGATAAAAAGTATTGAGCCCTTTGTGATATAAGTGCAGTTTAATTTTTCTTTACATATTTTAAATTGCTATTTTAGAAAATCTATTCCACATATAAAACTGAGTAAAAAAATATGATAAAAGAATTGCGATAAACTGAAACCTGTGTTTTGTGAACCTTTTCCTATAGCAGAAAAATAATTTTTTTGTCATTGATGTTATTAAAGCGTTTTTTACTTCATTTTTCTTTATTATTTATTACTTTTTGATCGCTTTTAGACGTTTTAAATATTTTAAGACAATAAGTATTCAGTCCTTTGTTAAGTAAGTGGAACTTAATTCGTTTTTTCACATATATTAAATTATTGTTTAAGAAGTATTATTTCGTACTAAAAACTTAAAGATTATTATATAAAAGATTTGGATAAATTGATAACTGCGCATTTATGGAGGTTTTTGTATAGAAGAAAATCTTTTTTTTTCATCAAGGTTATTAAAGCATTTTTAAACTTGAAATTTTTTTAGTGTTTAATACTTTTGAATATTTTATAAATCTTTTCAATATTTAAAGAAAAAAACATCGAGCCTTTTTTTAAATAATTATTACTCAATTCTCAACTCTTTCTAAATAAAAAATGGTCTATTAAAGTATCTCGAAGATGTTCAATTTGCCTTAGAACTACTGAATTATCATTAGAAAGATGTTTAAAGAAACATTGAGTTCAACAGCTTTTAGTTTGAAGACGCTTAGGGTTCATGGTACGACTTGGTACGACGCTGCCTTGCAATACTAGGGCTAGATTTTGTCACCGAGATCCAAGTGCTTCGATGGCGTAGTCGGTAGAGCGCGCGGTTAGGACACACTAGTTGAGGTAAAGTACTATATTAGATGGGAATATGCAAGCTACCATCTTGGTTCCCAGAAGAATTTACCGCTTTACTGCTTACCCCATAAAAAAGGGACTGCGGACGGTGACCCTTGTGAGTCTAGCAGTGTCTAGTTATATTCTAGTAAGGGATCAATTCTAGATGATTTGTTCCTAGACGATACCATCTAGAAATTGTATAGATTTTCGGTAGAGAAGCTGCAGACTTCCTTTCTCTCCTGTCTCACACTAATGTTGCGCTCTCTCCCTTGGAATAATCCACCCATAGTTCCTGTTAAACCTTGACTCTTATTCTCTCCTGCCTGGCTGCCTTCTCGCTCTCTATCCCGTTTTTCTTAACATCTCATATACCTTCCTTTCTCGTGCATCTTTCTTACTCCCGGCCTCCACACCTGCCTCATCATCACATTTGCCCTTAT
This sequence comes from Belonocnema kinseyi, assembly GCF_010883055.1. Lineage (NCBI taxonomy): Eukaryota > Metazoa > Arthropoda > Insecta > Hymenoptera > Cynipidae > Belonocnema > Belonocnema kinseyi. Next base: position 143,131,171 of record NC_046660.1, read on the forward strand.
GACTCTTTTTTATGACCATCCACTCCCCTTCTTCTCTGGAACAGGAAGTTCAGGTACACAAACTCTTTTACCTCCTGCACCTCCTTTCCCTTTCATTACCTTTTACCTCTCTTCCACCTTCCTTTCTAAACATCATAACCTTGGAATTTTCTGCATTTAGCTTTAACCTATTTTTATCCAAGTATCTTTTAAACCATTTAATCATCTCCTTGAAAGCATCCTCGCTCTTTGCTAGCAGCAGTATGTCATCTGCATACGCGAGTGACCATATCCCAACCCTTCCTACTACTCCGGCCACTAGCTTACTTTTCATATCCGCGATGAAAACGCAAAAAGCGTTATGCTAAACGGACACCATCGCCCTAACTCCGTTTCCTTTCTGAAATGATCAGTTTCTTCATGGAGCGAAGTCGAAAGAAGACATAGTCGTAGGTTCAAAATAGGTCTTATTCACGTCCTGTTCGAAATATCAGCGAACACTTTTCTTTCGGCTTTGAAGATTTCATATTTCACAGGAATGTTAGTGAAATTATCTGAATAAAATTTTGGAAATGTCACATAGCCTTGAATCACATTTTTCCCCTATTCTGTTAACTCTGTTTTACATCCAGTGCATATGGCAATAGACCAGTAAAATCCCAATTTAATAATTTCCCCCTTTGAGATTTGTGTTTCTCATATACTTTAAACATCTTTTTTGTCTTCCATATCATAACAGGCGCATTTTTTCGTGATTTCCCTAATGAGACTTTGCAACTGGTGGCATTTTTCCAAAGAAAATGTTACTCTAAACATCAAATACTGACAGATTCTTTTAGAGAGTTCCGAGTAAAAATATTTCGTCTTCAGTTTGTCTGGACTCATCTTGAGTTCATCTTCAAGACGGCTATGTGTCGCTGGCGGCCAGAAGCGAAACTTAAAAGTCGGATATGTAAGTCTTGATTTTATGATTAAAGTTTACGACGCGGTTTTAAGACAAGTCTGATTTTTTTCTAAAGAAAGAACCCGACACAGACCACCGACGCGAGGTGCACAGTTGCTCAATGCATAGTTTTCCGTGACCCGTCAGTATTCAGATGCTCTCCTTGTACAACCAAATGTCTGCAACTACAAGTAGAATGCACTCTACACAAATTCTATAGAAACTTTTGACTCTGGGTTTACTCTGAAGATTTTAATCGCCAAATACAGAAACTTTTTACAGAAAGTTTTATATTCTAGATTATTAGTAAATTCATGTCCATTATAGGCATTAACGATATTATACAAAAGCTTGGGAGCTCGGACAACATGATGCAGGATCGTAGAGACGATGAGACAGACGACGTCTGGAGGGGGCGCTCCGCATTATCGTGTTTACACGACAAAGCGCGCGAACTTATAAATAACACTACAAATGTTAGGTGCGCAACTAAGTTCCCGCTATTTGCCAATAGATGGCTCCAACAGTAAGTGCTGGTCGATTTTGACATTCAAAACGTCATGAACCAAGCTTAGACATATGGTAAAAAAAACCGTGTTGACACATTAGTGATTTTATTTTGGCGTCATATACTTTTGGTTGTGTTAAAATTTCTGATTTTGTGCCAAATAATCGTCATTTGCGGGAAGTGTTGATGCGTGAATATTCGGCGAAGCCGACGACGTAGAAGCATGACCGGGTAGTCCCCATGACTTTCTTCTCTTTGTGTGTTCAGCGGCAAAAAACGCTTCCTTTTTTGCCGCTGAAGCAGTTTTTCACAGGCGAAATAACGCCGCTCAAATGGCACAAAATGGCACAAATCATAAGGAACTCAAGTTCCTTGTTTTTTAATCATTCCCAACGCATACAATCGCTTGGAAATGGCTTGGCGGGTAACCATTAATGCTGAAGCAAGCTATTCTTGCGTTTGGTACGGATCCTCATTGATCAATGCCTCCAATTCAGCATCTTTGAAGGTTTTTGGCATTTCTTCAGGTGGACATTTCGTCAACATTGAAATCATCGACTTTGAAGTGACGGAACCAGTCACGGCGCGTTGTTTCACTTAGAGCAGCATCTCAGCAAACTTTTTGGTGCTGCCGATCCGCTTCAGCCGCCGTTTTCTTCGAATGAAAGAACATCAACACTTCCCGCAAATAACGATTATTTGGCAACACGCTTTTTTTACCCTATGCCTTAGTTGCGCACCTGATATAACTATATTTTTAATAATAGTTTTATTTTGGCATAACAGCAGCTAAATCTTTGCATATTGCAACAATGAAAAATAATAAACATTTTGGTTCCAGGTTCCTGTTAAGAATCTAGGAAAGAAATACACTGAAAATTATCCAGTCATCTTCAATATTATTCTGTGGTTCGGCGTTGTCTTTTTCTTCTCTCTTCTAGCAATCTGTGGTAAGTATGCATTTGTGTCCATTAGGATGGTCCAAACTAACTTATTTTCGAATTTTGATCATCCAATACAAGAAACTAAATCTTCATACTGGAAAAATTCATCAGAGTTCATAAACTCGTCAGCTGGCTGTATTAACACCTTGGTCACTCTCAAGGAATTGTCGGTTGTTTGGCGGAGTACGAAACTTCTCACTTTCGACTCAGGTAGTAAGTCTCAGACTTCCACCTTTGTATATTTTTCACCTGTTCTACGTCTACTGCTTGGACTTCTTTCACGTAAACTCAATTCATTACAAATTGTGTCACGTAAATACATAGAGTATAAGCATTATCTAAAGTACGTATTTCGTGTCTAAAATTTAATTTCTTCCGTTTCTTCTGTCATTAAAGGAGAGGAAAAGGATTATTCATTAGTTTGAAAATGTAGAATTGAATTATGTCAATTTCTACTAACAACATTACTACAATTTATCGTTTTCTAAGAAGAAAAAAAAAACCAATATCATATCAACATCGATTTGAATTCAGTATAATATTCGCTTACTTTGATAATAAATAATAGATTAGGAAAATAATATTACTCGATGATAAAAGTATTCTAATTAAAAGTGCTTAAAAGGATTATAAAAAGTACCCCGCCCACCATAATGTTCTTATTTGTAGACTCTCTCCGTCTTTTAGGTACGAATTTCTTCTTGTTTTTGCTAATTATCTCATTGATATTAAATTTTAAAATGGTACATTCTTGACTCTGAAGATCAACTGTTTTAATTTTTTAAATAAAAGAAACCTTATTTATAGCCCAAAATGAACTCCTGAAAATAATCATTTGCAGCCTGTTTAGTCAAAAACCATCAGTTTTGTAATTAAAAAATAGAACTTCTAACATGAAGGAAAATAGAATCTTTTCTATGTATGGCCCATAAGAAATTGATTAACAATGCGCTCGCTCATTCGAAAATTCGAAAATGCGTTATTTTGCACCATCCTAATGTCTATGTGCCTTTTCATTTATGTATGTATAGTTTTGTTTCGTATGCCTTCCTTTGCAGTATAAAAAGAGGTCCCTTTTTCAAGCTTTTATTTGATTTGATGTTTGGGTATGTACGTACGCGTATGTCAGGCTCAAATTTTATATTATAATTTTTACACACTTCCACATATCCAATCGATTTGCATTACTGGGTCGAATTTAATTGAATCGACAATTAAGGAAAATAATAAGTAAATCTATTTTTGGGCTCGACCCATTGGCATAACCTCAAATTGAAAAATGGTTTATGAAAGCAGAAAAATAATTCATTTTCTTCTTGGAAACATTCTGTGCAATTCTACTCTGCATATTCTGTTACAAATAACTTTTTATTCAAAATATTCTAAACAAATTATTTTTATCAAAATGCACTGAGTATAATTTAAGCGTGCTCTAAACCGGTGCATGATGTGCCACTTGTAATAAGAATCATCTATTATGTGAAAATAAATATAAAATTATCGTTACACCAAGTGGCGTATAATGCACTGTTGTATAGCACGTTTCAAGTGAAGAGAGTGTTTCACAGAACAAAATGAGCCGTTGTTTATTAATATTAGATGGAACTTTTCTATATTGAATAGGGTTGTTACATGATACACCAACATCACATTTTTTAATAATATTTGTCTGCTTTTGAGATTGGTGAATAAAAATGTTGTTAAAATACTTTATTTTCGAGAAAATTGAATAATAAATAAATACTAACGAAATTCTCTTTAGAAAATTGTATCTTGGAAAAGAATTGACATAGTCTCGTTCGAATTTAGTACATTTAATTGCATTACGCCCAACATAGTTCTTTGATATAAAATTATAAATAAAACTGCATTCAATCTTACTGGAGTCGGTTCGTTTAATTCAACTCATTGTTGAATGATTATTTTTAAATAATAATAATAATAATAAATAATAATAAAGGTTATTTTTAAATATACAACGAATGAAACACTTCTTTATGTGATCACAAATTAAGAAAGATCGAGGACCTAAATATAGGTGGAAAAAAATGCCCGATCCTCTTGACAGAGGACCGAAAGAGTAGTAAAAGAAAGGTAGGATCCCAGATACTCTCTACAGAGGACCGAGAACTATCAAGATAAAATTCGCAGATTCTCTTAACAGAGGACAGAGACGTAGGATGAATGTTCCCGATCCTCTTGACAGAGGACCAAGAATAATGAATTCAAACAAAAAGGATCCCAGATCCTCTCTACAGAGGACCAAAAATGAGAAGAAGAAGAAAGTAATAAGGGACCTAAGATAGAAATCACAAGAGTTAGTAAAAAGAGAAGGAAGAAGTAAAAAACAGATAACTAATAAATAAATAGGAAATTCCCAAATTCTCTCTACAGAGAACCAAAAATTGAGAAGAAGAGGAAATTAATAAAAGAAATAAGGTAGAGTTAAAAAGACGTAGTAAAAAGAGCAAGATGAAGTAAAGAAAGAAGGCTAATAAACAAGAGAGGAAAAATTCCCAGATCCTCTAGACAGAGGACTGAGAGTAATAAATGAAAAGAAGGATCACAAATCCTCTCTGCAGTGGGCCGAGAAATTAAAGGAGGAGGAACGTAATAAAAGACATAAGACAGAAGCAAAAAGAAGTAGTAAAAAAGCAGGAAGAAGTAAAGAAAAAAGGCTAATCAATGAAAGGGGAAAATTCCCAGATCCTCTAGACAAAGGACCGAAAAAAAGAAGAATAGCGAACTTGCAGAAGCTTGAAGAGCAGTAGGCGATAGAGTTGTTGTTTTTTTTTTTAATGAAAAGTGGTTAGGATTGCGCAAAATTATTAAGTCGTGGTTTCAGAAGAATAAGTCGTGGTTTATTACTAGGGCTTCACCCACCAACAGTTTATGTCCTCGACGCACAACAGGTAACTCGGTAAGAGTTCGCTAGTCGGAACGCAACCTTTACCGGGTGCTGACTGGTTTGGTACTGATTAGGAGCTCGCCGCGAGCGAAGGGGTCGGCCGTCTGCGAGCAACGCTGCGGCGTGAATTGCACTCACTCGATTTATCGATGCATCGAAGGTCGCGACTGGCGCGCGAAAAATTAATTGAACTAAACTTATTGGATTGTAAATGGGTATTTAACCATAGTTAAAATAGCGGGCTTTTGCAGTCTGCATTTTTTTTAGGTTAGTTGGGAGCTCTTGTTTTCAGAAGCGTAACAGAATATAATTTCAGAGAAATTTAGTTGTGTAACATCATGACTCATCATCGGTGAGTCAATTTAGATTTCTTCGGCCTATGCACAACACTGCGTTGCATAGATACGTATCTCCGATAGCAATACAATATCTTATCAAATTTGGGCCTCCCCCTCCTTTCTTTTGAAATCCCTCCTCGCTTTTCGATACTTTTAAAAAACTCCAGCAATAACGGGCATTTTATGAATTAAGCAAAAAATAAATAAAATTTTTTATAAGTTTTTTTAAAAACAAGCTTTTATTAAAGTTTACTAAAAAGAAAAAAATAATTTGTTCTGAAAAGGGGGTTTGCAATAATAAAGCCCAATATGTCGAAGGCATTTTTGTTAAGAGTTGGATGTTTTTAATGGTCTGCTCAGGGATGTCTCCTTGTATATCATTAGGCACGGGCGAATTTTTGTTATGCAATCAAGTGATCTGGTAAGAGGAGTATGCCTAATTTGGCCTAAGCGGGCCACAGCCAAGTACATAATGGGAAAACCTACAACTTAAGATGGGACCTGCACCACGAGAACCTAGGTAGAAGTACAGAGAAAAATTTCCAGAGGTACCGACTCAGGGATCGAACACCGTTCGGTGCTGGCCTCTTGTGTGTGTCTGTGTGTGTGTCGTTTTTCCGACGTGGTATCTGTATGCCGTCAGAAAGTCGGGAGAAAGTATTAGCTAGCAATCGATAGTATCTTGAATGATCAACTGGGAACCACATTTTTTTAAAATAAATCAGCAATTTTACGAAAAATATCTCAAAAGTAATGCACGTTCTCAATAGTAATCAACATACAGTTATACAGGAATTAATCAATAGTTTAGAGAAATTTCCAAAAGCAGAAAAATATAAAAGAAGCACTGTATACAAATTAAAGCAAAGTGTATATTAGAGAAAGTCCAGTCTTATAGATTTGGTCTTTCAGAAGAAGAAGAAAAAATATAGAAACTATTTGCTTTCTTACTTTGCTTACAACTAACGTTTTTAATGCATCTACTTGACTCCTCGCTAACTTCAATTTTTCATCTTCGAATTCAGATGAAGGTTTCAGCGTTTTGCTTTTCGATAGCTTAGTGGTGCGTACACAACGACTATTAGTATAACTCAGTGTAGGCAATACAAATAAATATATTCGTCTTTAAAAGTTCAAGATATTTATATTTCTCCAAGTAGTGAACGAAAAAATATATAAATGTATATATCAAATAAACTAAAATTCGTAGGCTGAATTAATAGAAACGTGTAGAAGTTCAATCTCTATTTTAAGATGATTATCTTCCTCTAGTATACGTTGCAAACAAAACAATAATTAATATGCTTGTTGTAGATTTAGAAAATTGAATGATATAAAGATGAATAAAATTATAACATTGAATAGAAAAGAAAACCTTTTTTTTTCCTTCTTTTCGACATGTAAAATTAATGTTTTATCTTTCTCTTTTGTGCCTTTTCGTGAAAAAATTACGCTATTTCTTTCCTTTTTTTTAGTCCATTTTATTCTGTACACCTTGCTTTTTACATTCTTGTCATAGTGATAAGGTATTCGTTTTATGTGAAAATTGACTATCCCGTATTTCTTGAAATCTCCACGTCGAGACTCCTGAATCCGAAGAAACAGGTTTTACAATAATGTCCATCTGTAGCTGTCGTTGTCTATACCAAATAAATTTTGAAAGATTAATCGAATTAGGTTGCGATGTGACACACGTTTTTAGGGACGAAAAAGAAAGATCGAATGCGTTAACCAGAATTTTTTTTACCAAGATTCTGGTTTTTACCACGAGAAGAATGAGAACAAGTCAAAAATTGAATTTTTTAGTCAAACTATGCTAAATACGAAAAAATATAAATAGGAAAAAAATTGTGCATCCAAAAAAATTATTGTTAATAACATCAAGAAAAAGATTTTTTTGGATCCATTTAGATATCTTCTATATTGCGATTTGTCAAAATTGTTAAGTTTTTCACTAAGGATACGTAGGATACGTTCCTTTTTCTGGCATACCAACAAATTCAGCTAGTGGGAGCAAACGAATTAAAAGAAAAAATAATACGCAAGCATGGGCTACGGTGTGCGACTGAAAGAAACCATTCCCAACGATTCTTTATGCAATTCTCCTGCATCATATTGCCTGAGATTGCAGTCAAAGTGTTAAGCTTCAATTTAATCCCAAGTAGGAAGTTCTACCTATTCTATTTAAAATAGCGTATTCATTTCATAATATCCTTATCTCATTAGTGATTTCACTTGATCTGTGATTGATGATGGAAAGCCAGGTTCACCCGAGAAAATGTTTAAGAAAAAAAACTATTATAACAAGAAAAGCAAATGTAATACTGCGCAGAAAAAGAAATCTAACGCCAAACAAAATCAGGACAAGGCTTTTAAGAGGGATAATAAGTGGTTCTACCGTGAAAACAGCTAAACTCAAAAACAAGAGCTTACGCTCGAAGTTCCACGCGTGGAAAATATGACAGACTACTGGAAACAGGTTTGGGTAAAAAATAGCGTAAGCAACCTGAAAGCAGCCTCGCTCGACCCCTGAAGGGGTCGCATGTTACACATTCCGGAAATGGAGGTTCTCAATAGCAAAACCGCCGATGTATATGCGTTGTTAAATAAGACAAAAAACTGTTCAGCACCTGACCCGAACATGGTGCACAACTTTTGGTACAAGTACCTGAAGTGTAACGTCTCATAGGCTAGTTGCTCTCAGAACATACTTCGTCATTCAGACTTGATGCCCTTTTTCATGCCAAAAGTCGTCACGTCCATGCTTCTAACAAAACCCGAATCTTATACTTCATTGATCTTTCAACCGATTGGCTGTCTTCCACGATTATTTACTTGAGATTCACCGGACGTACATGATCTGCCCAAGCGTGATTCCGTTTCTGAGTCACACAATAACCCTTTAGGACAGCGATTCCTAAACTTTTTCGCTCTTTCTGGAGAGCGGTAGGGCCACCACCCTCAATTTTTTTCATTATACTTAAACCCAAGTGGGACACTTGACAGCCTGTGATGCGGGCATGTGCTGACTTGTCGCGCTCGGCCTTCCCATTGTAAGAAAATTAGAGCCAATTAGGAAAAATGGAAAATTTAGTAAAATATTCATTAGCGAATTTTAGTAGGCAGCGTTATAATTTCTGGATTATGACGAGAACATTATAAAAAGATAGAAATAAATCTGTTAATAACTTCAAAAGTTATTGCACTTTTGTTACGCTGCAAAGTGGTCTAGTAATGTATTTTCTTGGACAAATTTAGTTAAAATATTAACCGTTTTTTATTAACTTTTTTTCCATATTTCTAAAATTATATCACGAAATTGATTCAGCTCATTTAAATTTAATTGTGACATACCTTTATAACTTGAGTTATTGTAACAGGTCTGAATCTCAGAACAATGAAAGGCATTCATGCTAGGTCAACAAAAGTTGTCCCGTGCTCACAGCGGGGACCCTGCCTTGGAGCCTACCAAGCTACCAGGCCCGGGGTGGCATCCAACAAAAGCTGGGTAGCTGCCCTACCCAGGGTAGCAGTTTAAGAATCGCTGCTCTAGGATACGATACTCAAGTACTATGATTGTGGTATACCGAAGATCTCCAGACTCAAGCGCATGATGACCGGTATTTTCCAAGGTGACTCCTTCAGTGCCTTATGGTTCTGTTTAGCGCTGAACCCACTTGTAAGGACCCTTAACACTATGTGCAACGGGAACAGCGTAATAAAAAAAGCAGGGTTCGACCAAATTTTACACACGTGATTTGAATGGGTGGCCTGAAAGTGTAGGTCAGCTTGAGGGATAAACTACAGAAGCTAATCGACATCATCCTATAGTTTTCAAACGACATTCATATGTAATTCAAGCTGGACAAGTGCATAAAACTGCAATAAAAAGGAGGAATGTTAAGCGCGGGGCTGGATCTTAACAATACGGCACTCATTGAAACAATGGTGAAGGATGAGTCTTATAAATATGTAAGCAACGTAAAGTTAATAGGACCCTGTCACACTGCTGCTAATAAAAGTCTTGCGACTGCCTTTGTCAAACGCCTGAAAGTCATTTGGGAAACTAGCCTCAACTCGATCAACAAATGGTCTGACATCGATATGGAAAATTGAACCGAAGAATTCGTGTGCAGATGAGGAAACATTAAATGCACCACACAAATTCGGCATGTGAAAGGATAGTCTTCCAACGTTGTTGGGAAAGTGGAGAGTCACGTACCTAATGAGATTAGGATGTTATAAATTAATTTAATACGATCTTTGAAATATTTTGCGATGATGTACTAGGTACAAAATTAGGAGCATGGTGAAGCTTAAGTTCGTATTTACAGCTGTGGTTCTTACACAGCGACCGCGAGCATTGAAGATAACAATAGCCGCCTCTGGATGCTTTCTTAAAGCTACATTCTTCAATTCCATAAGTTTTTAGTCGTCCTAAATGTTCAAAATTTTCAGTGCTTACGGTTCAGTAGCTATGGATCTTGGCTGTATAGGTTGCCTGCAAATATCGGTAAAGTGGACAAGCAATATCGATGATGTAGACTTTCACCTTTTTTCTCGCATCACGATGCCAAGCCGATTGGCGGAGATGTAATGATCATTGTGGATCGTAATATCCCAATATAAGATTTAATCTTCGTTTTCTAAAATGGGCATTGGAATGTATCTATAGAAAGGCATCCATTCTGTTAAAAGTCCTAGGTTTAGTGCAAGTTGCTGATGTATAATGCCCGCAACATCATTATGTCTGTGCATATGTTCCCTCTAAGCCATTACGCGAAAGCCATGAATAATGTGCTCGATGGATTCGTTGGTATTTCCACATAATCGGCACCGGTCAACCATGACTTAATGTAACACGTGTTTGTGATAAATTCCGGTGCTGACAACCCTGTCCTGAATCACAATGACGAATCCTTCCATTTCTGTATACAGGACGCTCTTTCGCAGCTAAATATTGGGCGATTCACTATCCACTTCAAATTGATCTATCGTTTTGGGGTGCTCGTTTTGGATGGTTTTATGTCTCCATTACGTTTTTAAGTCCTCCTTGGTTTCTGTCTTGATATTTAAGACCTCATCTGAGTATAAATTCGAGGGCGTGTAGTCAAGATCCGCTATACAGGTTGTTTTGTAAAGCGGAACATCTTGGTTGCTGTCAAAATAGTTCCGCAACTGTATAAATTGTGACTTTCAGTTTTCTGACGCGGACGGTTCGTGAGGACAGAAATGACATAGCTGTTGGATTGCCTTGATTTTGTTGGCTGAGTTGAGAGAACTCTTCAGAATCAATCCGAGCCTTGTAGTAATTGCAGCCGTGAGGCTTTTCTTAACTATAGTAAGCTGTATAGCATAGTTTATTGCTTATCAGAATACAAAAATTCTATAGCAAGGAAGACGGTACAGAATGATACCATGTTGTAATCGTGGCTCTTAAATAATTGTATCAGCTTATTATGTTCATTATCACTACTTATTGATAGCTCGGACAAATAATGATTCCTCATAGGCGCATAAAATGGACATTTAATAAATATATGGTAAAGATCTTCTTTCTCTAAAGGATTACAGAGCGTACAGGATGCCCGGCACAAGAGATTCGTAGAGTACACTGAATTTAAAGTTTTCTAATCGCTCAATATTCTGCTCGGACACGAAAGTTTGATAGAACTCAACTTATTGCGGAATTTGATTTTTGAGCCAGCGGGGGCTCAAATCATCTCAGTCTAAAAGTTGGCGCAAACAAAGTTTTGGCATTCTATTGTCGTTAATTTCCAACAATTTTACAAGATGTTTTAACGCCATTTTTAAGACTGAAATCGCTACATAAGTCAGACCGAATTTAAGTCTGATCGCAAAATCTGGCGTGCCCCTCCGTAGATGGAACAGACTCTTATAACTTGGGTTTGTACTTTTTCTAACTTTTCGAAATAAAACGAACTCCAAATCTGCGCTGCATAAAGTAATGTGTTTAGGCTCAATGAGTGAAAAATTTTTCAATTGATTTAGGATTGTTATATATCATTCTAGCTATAATCCTCAAAAACGAGGAATTTTCCATTTTCGCCTAACTTACTGCTATGTCCGAAGCTTTTGCGAAAAGGGCAGTTCTTGAAAAGGGGAGTCCTAGATAAGTGAAGTAACTTACTATTTCTAGAGTTTTATCTGCAAATTTGACGTTAGTGATTTTCTTATCAATCCGGCCTCGCTTAAAAATCATGACTTTCTTTTTATCTATGTTCACTACCATTTATTTAAAGCACAGAACTCCCGCAGTGCACACAGCTTCCTATTTGCATCCACCAAGGTGTCAGCGAGAATAATTATATCATCCGCATATAATAAAATTAGTACGTCTACATTTCAAAAAATTCTAAGGCAAAAGAAAACCCCTGTCCCTGAAAAAATTGTCAACGTCCGAAATAAGTAGGTTAAATAATGTAGGGCTCATTATTTCTCTCTGTAGCAAGCCTTCAGTGAGCGGTATAAGTTTATTGAACTCTCCATTTGCCCTTCCGACAAGACTGCTTTATCGTACAAATTCTTTATAATCCTGATGAATTTACTACTGAGGCCTAATATATGTAACTTATCCCATAAAAGAGAGTGATTTAACGAAGAGAAGGATTGTTTAAAGACTACAAAGATGGCATAAAAGTGTTTTAGATTGTTGAAAGTACATGTGTGAGATAGTTGTCAGTGAAAAAATATGATCAGCGCACCTCCTTCCTGAGCGAAAATCCGCCTGTGTTTCCGGGATCAAATGGCATTGATTATCCCATTTTATCAGTCATGCTTGTAATATTTGTGTACAAATTTTTGTGATTCTGTTAGCCAGGGCAATAGGTCTATAATTTGTTGGTTCTCTGGGGTATCTAGGGAATCTGGTATCTTTTCTGTGGTAGAAATTTTATTGAGCAAAGATTCTAAATACAGAATGCATTTTGAAGGGAGAGCTTTATAAAAAGCATTTGTAATTCTATCTTGTCCTGGGGCCTTTTCGGGCTTACATTTCCTTAAAGTTAAAACTATTTCCACCGAGGAAATTTCCGCAGCAAAAAATGGGTGCCTAACATTGACAAACCTGGTATCATATAACGCACGAGGCGGGAAAACGTTTTCAAAGTACTGTTCCCATTCGGTCACTCCCAGTGACATGGTGTAATTTCTACATGGCTTGAAGCGGTTGACCGTATCCCAAAATATTTTTATACTATTTGCCTTTTGTAAACTAATTATTATTTTCGATTCAACGATTCTTTTCTTAATTACCTTTAATTTTCTATAATCTGCTTTTGCTTCTACGTATTTTTTCCTTAAAAAGGCTCTACAAACTTAAATTGGTTGGCTTCATTTGCCAGTTTTTTTAACAATGCTTTCAAATTATCATAATCCGCGTCGAACCATTTCTCACTCCTTTTGCCTTTTGAGAACGAAGTCGTTTGTTTCACAAAACACATATTAATCTTAATTGTCGCTTCCTTGATCGCACAGGTTAAACTATTACTAAGTTCATTAATATCTAAGTTCTCAGAGTTGATTGAACATTTTCCAGAGGCATGCATAATATCGAAAAATGCTTCGCCATTTTCCTCTTTCCATTTTAAAATTTCAGTTCCCCTTCTTTTGTTTTTTACGTTACTATTCTGAATAAAATTAAAATTTCAATATAATATAAAAAAATTTACGGAAGGAAATGCTTGTTTGTAGTCAATGTATGCCATGTGCAAGTTTCCTGTCCCGCGAGTTTTTAGAACATCCGTTTTGTTCTTCTGTAAGGATCTTCTTCTGATAGCCTGTTTGAGGACAGGCTATCGGTCGAAATTCAAATGGATTTTGAGCGTCCGGTAATTTAGGCAACATATACGTACTAGTTCAGAGCATATAGCCAGGTATCAGATCTGGGTGTCCGATGATCTACTGAAAACACCTTGTCAACGCAGGATGCACACTTGTCAGCTGATGGTACCAGAAGATGTGCACCTTGTCCAGACCTTGAGCTTTACAGTTATTTACTCTCTTCAAAACAGTTGAAACACCTGAAGCTGTGATGCTAGTCAGCCCCATTTCAGGTTTATCGCTTGCTCTATCTTTCTCTGCAGGATACAAAGATGCCGACGCACGTCATCGTGTGGATATAAGAGAAGCGAGAAAAAATCTTTTCAGTCCTAGTTGCGTAGTTGGTTAACGCTCCACTCGTTAAAAGTTGCGTTCCGGGTTCAACGCCGGGCCCAATTAGATTTTGTCTGACCATCTTAGAGCTCACCATCACCACCATTCTGCATGTTGTGGCCCCAACGGTGGTTCTACAGGCACCTCGACGATCCTCGGGAAGCGATAAGCCTTTCAAAGTACTCTAAAATTTAAGAATAATAATAATACACTAAATCTTGGAATTATGAATGGTTTGATCAATTGCTTGTATTAGCCTTCTCCGAAGGTGGCGGTTTTCATATGGTAATAAGAAAATCATGTTTGATTTTTTTTAACTACATGGCGCACCAAGACGTTCAGTTCGGCGAAAAATATGTTAATCTAAGGAATGTATAAATTTTTTGTGAAAATATGGTTGATGCAAGTCAAAAACATCACCTAAAAAAAACTCAAAACATTCAAACATTTTTTAAATTGTTATATTGCCATAAAATTCTCCTGAATTTTTTGGATAATTGTCTTAACAATCTCATAACATATATTTTATTCATAAAAATCGGTCAACCTGTTTTGGAGAAAAACTACTATTTTTATTTTTCGTTCCCCCTTTATAACTTCCAAACAAAATGCAATTTGAAGGTTGAAATTCTTCTTAGTTTTTTACTACCTCAGGATGAACATTTGACAGGTATTTCAGCATAATACGAGCGGGGGCCGATTTGTCATGCTTACCAGGCTAGACCATTTTCAATGTATCATGTATAAATAAATTTTCCTTTAATATTACAAACATAGCAACATAATAAGTTCCAATTTTGTTCAGGTAGGCAAGATGAATCGATTGATTCATTTAGAAACACAAATCGATTGATGTATTTTATAGAAATAAGCTTATGATATAAATATTCCAATTTGTAAATTTTTTAACGTTTATAAGAGAAAAAATCACTTATATTTCAAGTACACTCATTTTTAACAATAAATAATATGAAGCAATAATAACGAATGAGTAAATATTAAACAAAAAATTAATTTAAAAAATCGTATGTGAAATGGCGTTTTTCATCTCTTCAGGCTCCTTTTGCAATCCAACATTCTCTTTTTCATTTCTTAAGGCTCCTTACACAATAGAAAATTCTCTTTTCCATCTCTTTAGACTCTTTTCACAAACAAAAATCTCCTTCATCCTCTCAGTCTTCTTTTAGAATCCAAAAACCCGTTATTCAAGACTGCTTTTACAATCCAAAATCACCTTTTCCATCCCCTAACAATGATTTTACAATCAAAAACCTCCCTTTCCAAACTCGCTGACTCAATAATTTTTAAAATAAATAATAGCATTGGCTTCTTAAAAAAATTGACAAATTATTTTCATCCCGGTGTCCATACATTGAGTGGCTTTAGTGTATTTTCATTATTTTCTGTTTCAAATAAATATAAAAAACGACATCCGGGCACGAAACATATAGTTTGTGACGTGCCGCGAGGAAAGAGACGTTAGGGTCAGGCGAGCTTTTGAGTCACACGGACACAGAACAGAAAGATGCGTAGAAAATGGTAGGGCTGCATTTCTCGGCTCGTCCGTACGCGTCGAAATAGGCGATTTACTCGGCAGTTCGCAGCTCAATTACATATCCACTTTGCTGATCAAAATTTAATTCTTTTTTTATTAATAAAAGCGATTCTAAAACAATCACTAAAATAAAAAATCTGAAGATCGATTTTTAACCCTAAGGTCTTTTTCCTCGCGGCACGTCACATATTTCATTATTTATATTTTTATTTATGTAAATATTAACCTTAATCAAGTGTAGCGTCTCTCAGTAAAATAGAGACTCTAATGTAATATTTTAAGCCTTAATTGTCAATCAGTTTTAAATAAATATTAAGTGGGTGAATGCAAAAAGGTTAACTACTTTCAGTCCTAGTCAGATCCCTTTTTTTCTTTGAGTAATATTTTTTTTTTAATTATCTCAGCAAATTATTTATAATCAAGCACAATTAGGAGATTTTTAAGAGAACTTGAATAAATTTGAATGGATTATGGAGAAGATAATTAAAAATCTACCATTTTAGCATTTTTAGGATTCAGGGCATTTTAAAAGATTTCAAAGTTAAAATAAAGACTATTTTCAAAATTTTAGGTAATAATTTGAAAGTATTTCAAAAAATTTAAAAAATTGAATTCTAGAATATTTTTAGAAAGTCGAAAATTAACAAATTAAACTATTTGGGTAGAAAATCTGACTGTATTCGAGAATACGTTTTGATCTTTGTCTAAAAAAATAATACTAATAAAAAATTTAACTATTGCATTTCTATTTAAAGATTTTTACTTAAATTAGACAAAAAATATATATGTATATATAGATAGGACCACATTAACTCATGTTTCTTTAACCGAAGTTTGGAGGGACTGACTTTATAACTAGACTCCACCATACAACGAATCACTACTTAACTTGGGCATGATTTCGGCTGGCAAAATAAACTTCTCGGATAAAGATGGTAGCTGCACAAACAATTTAAACAATGAATAACAATAAAAAAATATCTTCGGAATGGACTGAAACTTTGATTGGCGAAAGGCATGCACACGGTAAATGTAAAGGTTATGTTTTATAAAGGTTATGTATTTGCGATCATGTTCAAAGAATCATTCTACTAGGAGATATGAATGGATGGGCTGGATTATGCTTAGAAAAGGGATTATTTATTACAAATACTTGGCTTAGGCCTTAAATAACCCACTTGTACACCTGACGTAAAGGAAATAGCCACAGTGTAATTGATTTTGTTCTTGCGGATGATAGACTAAACAAGTTAGTCACAGATGCAAGGGTCATGAGGGGTTCTGAATGCAATGCTGATAATTAATTTCTAGTATTAAAAATAAACTTAGGTCAGGGATGGAGAAGAAAGAAAACCAAACAAACGATACAAACGCGAATCAAGATTGAGAATTTACTGAAGCCACAAGTGCGAATGAATAGATTTTTAGAATAAGAGAAAGAAACGCATAGATAGGGTAACCTGGGAGGCGCTTATAAGCAACTATGATATAAAGGGCGCATGAACAATGTATGGTGATGCGTGGACTTTGAAGGAAGCACAAAACTGCTTTATAAAAATATGAATGTAGATAAAAGTAGAGTTTTTCAACTCGAGAAATAGCAAAGCTGAAATGCTATATGATAGAGATGGCATACTTAACACTTTAAGAGATTCTTTTAGGGAATTATTGAGAGATAAAGCTATAGGGCACCACAACCTTAGAAAACTCAATTGAAAAAATCTGTGTCACTGAGGTTAGGGATAAAATTAAGAACTTAAAAAGCGGTAAGGTTACTGGCGTGAGAATCTTTAGCATATACTCTGAGATTTCTATCGGTAGGGTTATGCAGTTTTAAAATGAATAAGAGATGTTTAGTTACTATTATTTATCTTATACTGATAAAGCAATTTGTTAATGTTGATTTCGATTTAAAAAATTATGTTTACCATTGCTTTCTTCTCAATTCTAATAATAGATTTATGCACATTTTCATTATATATGGATTAACTAAATTTTTACTGAAGTGAGTTTCCTTTTTTTCTGAGAAATAGTCCTGTTGAGTGTGTAGTGTTCTAATATTTTTTCAGGTTGTATGTAAAAAAACCGATCTCTGATAGATATTTTTACAAGGAGCTATATTTACATACAATGATTATTTATATTCAAAATTAATTTCAATTTTTTCAACCGTTCCGATGCTCAGATAATGAATGTCACAGTTGACTACTTTAACACATAATCCATGGGCAACGCATAGGCACTATCTACATTTTAATTTGTAGTAATTAAATGCTCTGGTTTGCTTTCTATTAGCAAATTGAATTGCTTCTTTATAGAGGAAGCATTTGTCATTTTTTAAATAATATACATAGCTGGAAAGGGAAATTCTGTCGCACCGTATCCCTTTCCCAGCTTTATGCTAAGTTAATTTAAGTTAAGATTAAGTTTTTAATTTAAAACACTGATCTAAACATTAACATTTTTTAAAATTAATACTATGACTATCCTTGTAATTCTCCGGCAGAACAATTTTATTGAACAGTTTATAATCAAAACGTATTTCTATTCATACATGAAATTTGATTTATATCGATGAAAAAGTTTTTTCTGTTTAAAACAAATGTTTTAAATGTTACGAATGAGTATAACTGCCTTACTCTACAATGAAAAATCAACACATTTTTTTACCCTCACATCAACTTTATATTATGAGAATGTGAAAGTGTTAGGTCAATCGATTCTTCTCGAGCCAAGGAATCTTTTTTATTCTTGCATCAACTTTGAATTACGTTAAAGAATACGTTTTACTATAAAAAATCGTATTTTAAAATATTATGAACTACCATAGCTTGCTCACGTATCTTTTCCATGCTCGCATCAACTTTAAATTATAAAAATGAAAAAAGTTTTACTATAGAAATCAATTTTAAATATAATATAAATGACGATACCTCCCTTACACTTTGATAAAGTGTATTAATATTAAAGGTCAATCGATTCGCCTCGAACCAAGGAATCTTTTATATTCTTGCGTCGGCTTTGAATTATGTTAATAAAAAAAATTTTACTATAAAAAAACCGATTTTTAAAATATTAATAAGTGCTACAAAAATTCAATAAATATTTTTTAAAATTCTTCGGCAAGTTTCAAGATATTAGTGGTGAAAGTAAGTCCTAAATATTTCATTGATTTATCTGCAACACTTCAAGTTATCGTGTTCACAAAAAAGTGTGACATATACATTACACACTCGCACATCCGGACAATTGCTTAGAGCATTGTATTAGACATTATTAAATTCAGCAACGTTGTAATTAATTAATGAAAATAACTTTCTAAAATGTTATCATTACAAAGCTTCCTCCAGGAGGAAGCACAATAAAAAACATTAAATTTCTCCACAGTGCAGTTTCATAGATAACACAGCCACGCAAAAAAAATAAGTGTGCGGATCTGGTAATAAGACACACGTATTCCTATGGATTTTTCTGCGCTGAATTCAAATTCGGTATTAAAAATCACCCATCACGTCATGGTTGAGTCATAACCTCAAAAAATGACGAAAAATCATGCACTGAGGCAAATAAATTTCAAAATAATGCCAGTGATGCAAATTTTCACTCCAAAAACATGTCAACAACTGTGAAGGATCAACCCTTGCCTGATATCAACTTATTTAACATAACTTTACCCAACAGAACCTGACCTCAACTAACCTGAATTAACAGAAATTTATTGAACTACACGTAAAGCTCTGGAAGCATATTTTCCCAGTAGCAAATGTGTGCTACATCGAATGGGTTAACTGGAGCCTAACCTAGAAATAAATCTAATCTAGCCTAACCTAACCTAACCTCACGAAACACAATTAAACTGATTGTGTTGTCCCGTTATGTTTGCGGTACCGTTTGAATCAGCTTGGGCTTAACCTGCAAAGAGGTCAAACTTTTCCTAACCTAAAAAAACCTAACCTAACTTCACGTAACACAACTAAACTCATTGTGTTGTCCCGTTGTGTTTGCGGTACCGTTTTATTCAGCTCCGGCTTAACCTACATAGAGGTTTAACCTATCCTAACCTAACAAAACATGACCTAACCTAACATAGCCGAATGAAATTCAACCACACGTGTAGCTATGTAAGCGTACGGTTCTCAGTCTTAAATCAGTCTTATTCAAAATTTTTCCCTCTGTTTTTCTTAAACTTAAGGGATATATTTATACTATCTTTCGTGTTTACATTTTATCTTGCTTTTTATCGTAATTAAATTGATTTATAGGTGTACTTCAGTCTATTTTCTGCCTGCTATAACTTGGCTTTTTTTCTTCATTTGTAGCTTGAATTACATTCGGCTAGGTTAGGTAGGGTCAGGTTTTGTTATGTTAGGATAGGTTAAACCTCTATGTAGGTTAAGCCGAAGCTGAATGAAACGGTACCGCAAACACAACGGGACAACACAATGAGTTTAATTGTGTTACGTGAAGTTAAGTTAGGTTAGGTCAGGTTAATTTAGGTTAGGATAGGTTTGACCTCTTTGCAGGTTAAGCCCAAGCTAATTCAAACGGTACCGCAAACACAACGGGACAACTCAATCAGTTTAATTGTGTTTCGTGAGGTTAGGCTAGGTTAGATTTATTTCTAGGTTAGGCTCGAGTTGACCCATTCGATGTAGGACACATTTGCTACTGGGAAAATATGCTTCCAGAGCTTTACGTGTAGTTCAATAAATTTCTGTTAATTCAGGTTAGGTGAGG
>NC_046660.1:143151357-143152727 GCF_010883055.1 Belonocnema kinseyi
TGAAATATTCGCGTTTTATATTGTTTTTAATTAATGCAATATACTGATGTAATTTGGGGTTCTTCGAAAGTTCAAATATTGGTCACCTAGAAAACCGATTTACGAAGGGATATTTCCTTTATCATTTTTTTATTCAATCAATTGTTAATATAAAAAAATAAACAATTACGTTGAAAAATGAGGAAAAATAAATTTGAGATTATTTTGGTCAAAATATTGATTAAACAGAAAAAAGCGTTCAACAAAAGTTGGGACTACTCTCAGAGGAGAATTTTTTTGTAAGACAAGATTTTGTGATCAAAATAATTAATTTCGAGAAAACATAATATTTAATTTGTATGCGAGTTATTCAGCTTTATGAGAAGATTGCTTCCTACCAAGAAAACCACCTTTCTATTCAGGCTTTGATTTTTCCTCATTTTTCAACGCAATTAATATTTTTTTTATGTTAACAATTGATAGATTTAAAATATGATACAGGAAATTTCTCTTCGTAAATCAGTTTTCTCGAACTTTCGAAAAAACCCAAATATAAATAGAACGGCACACAGGATTATACCTAGCTCCTAAAGTACAAAGCAATGGTGCCGAAGTTTCAGGCATTAGACCAAGCCCCCATTTCTTTTAATCTCGGACTTTATGCTTTCCAATCATAGAGTCCGAGACTTTAAATCACGTATAAATAGTAGCTCTAAAATCATGCGCTTCCATAAACTAAGATCCCGAAATTACTTTCCGTGCCCGCATGGTGAAAATTTCAGTCCGCTAATCGCTTATTATTCGTAGTATGTGTTTACACGTAAAGTCACCACTATTATGCCAGTGGAAAACTCGCAAATCGTGCAACGTCGCAATCTAAATCTGGCCATCAATGAGCAACTGTGACATGTGTTTGAATAGCTTGATGTCAACAATTGTTATTAAAAGTTGTAAAAATGTCAGATCAAGGTAGATTCAAAGTAAGATTTATAAAGAAAAAAACTTTAGAATATGAACTTTGTAGAAAGTCGGGAATAGTTGAAGCGAGGAAAAGAAAATAATCTGCCGTGAAAGTGAAGTCAGCTTGTTCTGTGAGTGTGGGTGTGTATGAAGTACGTAAAGCAGACAAGCTGTAGAGAGGAACAGTGTTGCCGGGTTGCGATACTGTTACGTTTATCAGTTTGAAAGTGACTAAAATTTCAATGTTTTTCATTAGATTACACAGCCACACAAAAAAAATAAGTGTGCGGATCTGGTAACAACATCCACGTATTCCTATGGATTTTGGAGCGCTGAATTCAAATTCGGTATCAAAAATCACCCATCACGTCATGCTTGAGCCATAACCTCAAAAAATGACGAAAAATCATGCACTGAGGCAAATAAATTTC
>NC_046660.1:143152827-143157801 GCF_010883055.1 Belonocnema kinseyi
TCGGTTAAGATATGTAGCCCCTCTAGGTCATATTCTGTGTTGGCCTGTGTAATTAGTTATTTGCCTTGCAACGACCAACACTTAAAGACGATTTTATGTTTGTGTTTAATTAAAAATCCTGTGAATATTTTAGAAACAATATAAAACTTAATCCATTATAATCGAAGCATTTGATAGTAAAATAATTATGAGAAAATAAGTCCTAAAGTTTTCATTTAAATATTACATTTAATCATTTATTTTTATCCGCGAAAGAATAGTTAATAAAACGTTTTTCGATTCATGGCTTTATAGTTATTTTGAATCATAATATATACTACTACCCAGGTGGATATACACCTCTGGCGCAGTACTGACCCAGTACAAGTTGCCGGAGTCCCAGTACCGATGCAGTACTGCACATCAGTACTGGTTCTGTGCTGGCAAACCACTGGTGTAGAAAAATGCCGTAGTTTATTTTAAAAATGATCAAAAATCATTTTATTGTTTTTAGGACCATCCATTTATCATTATACGACTGCATATGGGTAAAATATTATTTCTAACTACAAAAGTGTAAATTTCAAACTTTTTGTTTAATTTTAACACCCACCATTTCTATATTATAAATAAACAGTGAAGCGGTGACGTAGCCAGGGGGGTGTTAGAACCCCTTCCCTTGATGATGGAAGAGGCATATCTACTTCCTTTTTATGTGCCTTCTCAGTCCTCCATTTATCTGATATACTTTCCTAAACTACTTCCCCGGCAACTCTCACAGGTAACGAGGTGTCTCCCTGATAGAAATGTTCCAGAACCCTAATAAACTTCTTCATTTCTGAAACACAAAATGTGAAACATAATAATATATACCTTAATCCTGAAAGTATTTCTATAGAAAATCTTCACATAACGAAACCGCAATAAAAACTAGCATTTTGAATCTATTTTCCTATACGTTAAAACCAAAATTTCTCACAGATTATATAAGAGCCTAAACGTCACGTAATTTATGGTACTCATTGTCATAAGGAATGTAACCAAACAATGTTATGCAAACAAACTGCTGGCACTTCCATTTTGAACTACGTAACGTAAAAACCGCCTGCTCAAGCAATCAATGAGGAAAATTTAAATTCGGGAAATTCAGAAAATGTTCATACAAACGCTAATTTATTTTTCAATGATATTCGACCATTTAATGTCTATCAAATTTCTTTAAAGAAAAAAATTGTGCACTGAACTAGTTGAATAGCAAATGTAGTTAATATTGCTGTATTAATTATTATCTAATTAAAAGCATTGGAATATAAAATAACACTATACTACGTTAAACTATTATTACTAATATTATTGTTATTATTAGACTGAGTACAATATTAAATGAATCGTGTCAATGGCTTACCCTTACGTTTAGAAAATTTTGTCTTAAAAGTTGTATGCAGTGTAGCAGTACCATGTACTAACCTTCCTGCCGGCTGACTTCTCAACCTACCCTAGCATGTTGTCGCGGTACAACGTGCTGAAAACTCAGTATTTCACGAAAAATTTCAGCAGTTTTTTTTAATTTTAATCAATTGATTTTTAGTTGGAAAATTGTCATACGTCAACAGAAACACTGGGAAAACGCTGAAATGCATGATGCCCTAACGGCCCGCGACTTTTTACTGCTCAGATCGGGTCCATCTGAACCGTTATCAATTTGAATTCATTATAAGTATTTCGCAATCTCCTCATATAAATGCCCGCGCACGACACCTTTCTGCTTCAGGCAAGAGACGCAATTAATTATCCGTCTCGCGACCCTTCATCTGAAAAACTGCGTATGCCAGAAGTTTAAGAAACTATTAAGCTGCAGTTACTGCACTCAGAGTCGTGTGTATTTATCTGTATCATTATTGACATTACAGTCAAATCTGGATTTATTCAAGCGTCACAGAGAGAGAAACAAGAAAGAGAAAAACAGGAGGGAGACAAAATTGTTTCGAGACACTGGATTTAATGTCAGGCTAAGTTCCAAAATTGACATCAATTCCAGGTTTGACTGTATTTAATGATTTAAAATAGACCCGCGCTTTCCGGCACATGCACCGTTGAAAAAGAAGCTTACAGTGCCCTTATAGATACAAGGCCAAGGCAGCCAATTAACGTCACTTGACAAAAAGAACTTGCCTGTCGCGGTAGAGTTGGGAGCCGCTACAGAGTGAAAATAAAGAAATCCATTCGTTTCAAGGCCTAGGAAATAAGAGGGCACTTCACTTTATAACAAGAAAGGTATTAAATGATAAATAATAATTGATTGCGAACATGTGGTCTATAAGTGTTAACTTTTCTTCTTAGAATTAATGCATATATTACATTTTTAACCATTATATCACAATTTGAGAAATTTAAATAAATCGAGAAATGAAATTTCGTTAGAAAACTTAAAAAGAGACACTTTCAATATGATTGGCATTTGAAGAAAGAAAGGACTTTTAAGAAAAGATAAAAGATGAAATAATATTAATACTAAAGACACAGTTCTTGCCAGATGTTATGGTTTGAGAAAGAGTCACGAAGATGATTATCCCTTAAGAATAGTTATGTCAATTATTAATACGTCCACTGAATTTTTATAACAAAACTTTAATTTGGTTCTCAGAGATTCTACCACAGCTTCAAAATACAATATTGTCGATGCTACTTACCTTGCCGCTGTTTACCTTGCGGCTTCCCCTAACTCTCGGTCGAGCTCTTCCTCCACCACGACTGCGGCAACGCACGTAGCGAGTGAAACAATTCACATCAAGCACAACACATCAAGATCAGACTCAAGAGTGGGGGAAAATGGTTTCCAGGAAAATTACTCCCCTACGGTCCCATCCGCGGCAAGTTAAATAGCGTCGACTGTATTGATAATAGCTGGAAATTTCAAAACATTATTTTAAAAAAACGGTTCCGGATGGGTATGTATTGATTTCTTTAGTTTTTGTTACAATGTTTCCGAGTATACCCTTTAAATTAGTTGAACAGGTAATTTTAAATAGATGGGACAATATTAAAACACGTGCTTGATTATTTTAAGAAGAATTTATGAAAGAAACAGTTTTTATTATGAACTTAACTTATTTTAAATTTAATTGGTCATTTTATAGGCAAAAGTTTGGTACTATCGTTGGTTCAATCATTTCTTCGATTTTAGCGGAAATAGTTATGGAAGATTTGGAGTATGGAGTATGGTAATATTATCACCAATTGGTAGAAGAAAAGTACGTATTCAGGTAGAATTTTTAAATTTCTTTACTGCTCATCCTTTTCAAAACAAAGTTGCAGTAATCAAAAACTTAGTTTACAGAGCTTTAGGTTTGTCCCCTGTTTCTTTTCACCAAGGAAATTTGATTAGTGTTAGGAATATCCTTTTTCTAAATCATTTGCCGTTAAAAGTTCATTGAAAAACATATGACAATTATAATTCAACAAATCAAAAGCAGACAAAGTAATATTTTGCCTGCAGATAATCAAAAAGAAGTAAAGGAGTATAGTTCTTTTGATACTTTTGCTATTCCATTTTTTTTCTTGGTTTTATTTTCAGGGATTCTACACATTATATTACAAATAAAATTTCTAAGGTCACGGGGTTTCGAAAACCTACATCTGTACCTGAATTTATCGCCTATCAGTTGGGACTCTTAACCATTACTCCATAGTCTATTCCTACAGAGTTGAAAGCTAATAATATTTTGTCTTTGGGCATTTCAAAACAATTTACAACTTTTTTTAATGACAAATGTTATTTTTAATGAGCACTTAAAATTTGTGTCGACGGAACTTATAATTTTTATCGCGTACTGCAAACAGCAACAATTTTTGGAATAACCTTTTTTTTAATTTGCGTGTAACTTTTTGCTTTTTAGGTTTTTTAGACTATTTGGCAATGATTAAGAATTACATGAACTGTTATTTTCTCTGAGCATTTATAAATTGTTTTAGCGATAGTCGTATTTATAGTTCTTTGCACTCTCACAACACATGAAACATATTTTTTCATTTTTTTAAATATTTATACAGTCGGAATAGTACTGCCCCGATCGTAGAGCCAACCTTCCACCAGTACTGGGCGCATTGCCTATTATATGTACTGGGGCAGTACTCTATCGATGAGAAAATGCGGCGAACTACTGAATTTTCTACCTAGGTATTATTATAGCTCCTCAATTCATAGATTTATTTTAACAAGAAGTTAATTTTTATAGTTTATATTGATCGATTGAAAGAAGATGAAATATGTGCATTTCGATAAATTTATTATTAGAGAAAGAGTTAGCATTTTTTTAAATTAAACCTTGGTCTGCAACCGAAATAACAACAAATAATTTTATCATGGTCGTATGTATATTAAATATATATTACATATATTAAATACAATATTCTTAGAAAATGTTAAATGAAAGTTTTCGAAAGTCATAATTAAATAAGTCATCATTTGTTTCTAAACGAAAAATGTACTTTCCCTATGTTTTTGTTTACAAAGTAATTGTACATAGTGCTAAAACGTTTCGAACTTTAATATATGTATAATATTAATATGTTTTCTCTAATATAGGTATAAAAAGCGGAAAATTATTATTGGTTTTAATCAAGATTTTAAACGCTTCAGTCACAAAATTATATGGATATTACTGAAATCTGGATCAACACAGTTCTCCAAATAATGATAGCCATACCTGCTATTCAGATAAAGTACCAACTCCAACTTTTTAGAATGTGAAAAATAAAAGCCGTTTCTTTGCGAAGTTTAAGAAAAACTAATATCCATTGTTACTAACCAACTATTGCCCTCCGAAGAATGAAATTCAGCTGAAGGCTGAAAAAACGATGGTCAGAAAAATTAAGGCTTTGTTGCTTCTAATTGGGGTCACCGAAGGCGCCAAACAATCATTCAAGATTGTTCTCGAATGTTTATATTTATTTTTGTGCAGGATCGTTTTGAAAAAATATATTTCTGAAAAAGTT
>NC_046660.1:143157811-143162301 GCF_010883055.1 Belonocnema kinseyi
AGTTCCACATAGCTACATTTAATCCGGTAATTTTGCGTACAAGTAACCTTTTATTGGTTACCTCCAGTTCTCGTAGTCACCACACAATCGCCGCACTATCGTCTCGTTCCCGGCTCCATGTGCACCACACATTTGTTTTTGGTTTTCACGTTAATTTTGCCACTTTCAATTTTTACGTCTCAAAGATGGTTCCTGATCGTCCCATTACTAGCGTACAACAATCAGGGCCACGACCCGTGAAGCGCGACCGCGAAGAGAAACAGACGGGAGATCCCGCAGAGACCACCCCGTCCGCCCGAGATGTCAATGAGAAATGCTAAAGATTGACGGTCTTGATCAGCCTCGTCAAGCAGGGACACGGCAGGTGAAATTGGAGAGACCGCTATCGAATTCCTACTGACGATGCTGAGAACGGAGGCACAGCGCTGATAGCGCGTAGACTAAACTCCTCTTGAGTGCATGTGCACCCAGTAGTCTTGAGAAAGAGTTTTGAAATTTGTTCTTATCGCAGCGGAAATGCAAGCTCAGACTAATTGCAGCCGATTACATTCTTTACACTATAGTCGTGATATTGTGCACTGACTCATAGAGTCAGTACCCAATATCACGTTGAATTTTATATTTTATATTAATCCGAATTTTTAGAAAGTTATATTTTAAATCCTGAAAGACTGAAATTTTTGGAAACTGGAAGATGCATCCATTAAATTTCATCTCTAGTCGTCCTTGCTTAATCTCTCTCGCTCTCCCTCTCTACGTTCGTACTACTATCCTGTGAGCCGTGGTTGGGGGACAGAGGAGAGAGCAAGGACTTGGCTCTTGATTAACGTGTGGGCTCTTTGAAAAGGATGGAATGAAAAATGTTTAAGGGCCTGTCGTAACACAATTTGAAATATATCATATTGCAGATCGGTTTTCTTATATTATTAATTCCAAAAGTGACTAGCGCGATAGGTCATTTATCCGAACTGCAGATATGACTATTTTTATTTGGCAGATTTGATCCATTCAATACGAACGTACACATATATGTTTCAATCGATTCCAACACTTTAGTTCGTGTTTAAAAGGTATTTACATAGTTAACAAAATTGTATCTATCATTATACCAATAGATTACAAGAGTTTACACAGAGTTAAATGGGATCCCATGGGATTACACGAGAGTGCATGGGATTACATAAGTTTACAGGGAATACATATTACATCGGCTATCAAAGTAATATAATCGATTTTACACAATATTACGTGGAATTGCAACAGATTTCATAGGATTACAGCAAACTGCACGGGATTACATACGATTACAGGGAATACATAGATGACATTGGATGTGGAAGAGTGTGCACCAGATTACAACAGTGGTTAATCTTTCGGTTCTTTTTCTCTTGTATAAATCTTAAAGTGACCCCCGTTAATAAGTTGATGCAATAATTTATTGACCTTAATGTTTTTAATTGTTACAATCGTGTCATCTACATATTAATAGTAAAATATTATGTTACTTTTGAGCTTTCTTCTTTATTTGTTTATACTCTCTCCCTTTTACAGGTTTGAGAGTCTTTACATAACCATTTCAAGTATTCTTACAATCAAGCCTTATACTATCTTACGAACTATTCGCTTCATACAGTGTGAAATTATTGTTCTTATTTCTAAACGCTTGCGACTTTGCCCTGGGCTTCCGTTTCCTCTTACCGTTATCAATTTCATATATTGACTCTAGTTCGCAACACTACTTCGTAACTCTTCTTCTTTCGGATTCATTTTTTGGCTTTTTTTTCTACTATCCTGTGCAACTAGCTCTCTCTCTCTCTCTCAGATCTTCTAGCTTCTTCATCCATTCCTCCCTTTGACCATTTTCATTCAGAATCCATTTAATCCTCTCTTCTGTACTCCCCTCTCCCCCTTTGTCCCCTGTACACATCTCTAACACATACAACCATGTTCCCTGCTCATACCTACATACCCTACACACATTCTCTTCTCCATTCATCCAATACCTGCATGCTCTTATACCCTCTCTTATTCTGAATCTCACTATTCTATTCGATTTGCTCTCCTTTTTAATCTGTTTTCAGGTACTCTGGTTCCCCCTGCCCCTTAACCATTCTATACCAGCTGTTGTACCTTGGATCTGCGATTTTTTCCCATCTTTCCTCAGCTTGCTTTACCTTCATCTCTTCCTCTATTTCCTCCCACTCTGTACCCCTCTCATGTATACCACATTCACGCCTCTTTTCATATCTCTCCTTCTCCCATTTTGAACGCCCCACGTTACCCCTCCTCTCTTTATCCATGACCTCGCAAGCACATGCTTGTGCAATTTTGCTTCCCTCTCCCCTTCTTAGTTTCTCTTCGAAGTTCCAGGCTCTTTTCACTTGCCTTACAATCATTTTTTCTAGTCCTATTTGTTCCCTCGACATATAAACTGGGCAACTCCAGCTCACTCCCAAAACCCATCTCAAAAATCGCTCATGCAAACTTTCTATTCGCTTGTGTTCTTTCCATCCCCATATTTCCACCCCATAGCTTAACACTGACCATACTAATACATCAAATATCCACGCTCTCATCTTCTAATCATTCTTGAACCTTCTTTTTCCTATACCCCATACTTGTCCCATTACTTTACTCGTGCATTCCATTCTCATTCTGACCTGCAGCTCGCTTCCTCCTCTCGCTTCGAACCAAAATCCTAAGTAGCAAAACTCATCAATCAACTCTACCACCACACCATTTATCTTCCATTTGTGCTCTAAGCTACACCTTTTATTTCTGAAACACATCATCTTGGTCTTGTTCACATTTATTGTTAAACCCTTTTCTCTCACATATTCTTTGAACACTCTCATCAACAAGTTCATACCTCTTTCATTATCCGCTAATAGCACTACGTCATCTGCATATGCTAGTGAATACAGTTTGCCCATTCCTAATGTTGTCCCTCCTTTCCCTTTCATCTTCAACTTCTCCTCTAAATCTGCGAGAAGAATAGTAAACAGAAGTGGGCTCAAAGGACACCATTGTCTGAGCCCCCTTCATGTCCAGAATTCCTCGCCTTTCTTATCCCCTATCTTCACCCTTACCTTAGTATCCACAAATATTTGTTATATCCTCTTTATTAAACCTTCGTCTACTCCTCACTCTTTTATTGCTGTCCATAATATCTAACTGAGTCAAATGCTGCCTTAAAGTCTACAAACAATGCGACTAGCTTCCCTGTCTTCCACCCTAGGTTCCTTTTGAATAGATAGTTGAGTACGTAGACGTTATGTATGGTACATAACATGAGTGTGATACCTCTATATTCCCCCACCTTTTTGCCTTCTCTTTTCTTAATCAACGTTACTAGCAGCCCTGTCTTCCACTCCTCCGATCACCCTTCTCTGCCTCTTCCATATACCTTTCTTTCTCCTTCTGTATTTTCTCTTTTATCATTCTTTCGTACTCCCTCTTTCGCCTGTTAAGTTCTCCTTTTTCCATTTCCCCTTTCCTCCATTTCCCTACATTCTCCTTTATCCTATATATACTTTCCCTGCATTCATCGTCCCACCAGCCTCACCTAATCCCCTCTTCTTTTTCTCTCGGTCTCACCTCTTCCCTTACCTTATCTAACGCAGGTTTAAGTTTTTCTAGCAGTGTGTCAACTCCTTCCTCTTCCCGACCTCCTATCTCCTCGTTTTCTGTTTTTTCTCTAAATTCTCTCAACTTTTCCTCTCCCCAAATTCCCATTTTCACTTTACTTTCTCTTTTTTCTCTCCTCTTCTCCTTACTGCCCTTTGATCCACCATCTTTCATTGTCGCGATTACCGGAAAGTGTTCTGAGCCTATCACGTTGCCCACTTCCATTTAAACCATCAGCCTCCTTATTCTTTCTTCTGCCAGAATGTAATCTATTACGGTGTCCCCTATACCAGCGCACGTATATTCACCTTCTTCACCCTCTCTTGTATTGCCGTTACAAATGAACCATTCCGCCTCTCCCAGTATGTCCAGTAGCCTCCTACCCTCCCAATCCGTTTCCTTTTGTTTCGATTTTCTTATAAGCACCTTTTTTTCTCTATCCCATACTTCTTCCCCTTGTTCCCCGGTCCATGCATTCAAATTCTTCTGTACACACATACTAGATCCACCACAACTTTTCCTAATTTTATTCTTCTAACCATTGTTCCCTCACTTTCTTCTATATACTCTCTCTTTCCTTCCTCTACCACTAGTTTTTTACTTACTCTTGACACCATGCCACCAAATTCCTCTCCCTTTCACGTGCTCCTTTCTTGCTGCTTGCATCTTCCACACATATGATGTTGGTAATATTCTTTTCAAGCATTTCCACTCTTTCTCAACCATCCACGTCTCACTCATCATTCTCACATTCCATTTCTGCACTTTTCCCCAAAATCCTTTGTCCTTGATTTTTAATCCTGACACGTTCCATAAAGCTACTTCCACGTCGCTCTTTTTGTACTAATCTCCTTTATCTTTTT
>NC_046660.1:143162311-143177562 GCF_010883055.1 Belonocnema kinseyi
CTCTTGCAATCCCCTATTCATTATCTTTGTTCCCTTCATTCACTATCCTTTTCCTAACCTCCCTCAGTTTTTCTGCTTTATCGTCCCAAACCCAAATCTCTCCGTTGACCGATGTCCTATCTCTGCCAATTCTTACCCTATTACCTTTACACTTCTCAGTCCATGCCTTTCGCTCGATTAACCACTTTCTTCTTCTTTCCCGCCATGTCAGATCCTCTTCTATTCTTTCATTTCTTCCTTTCAACAACTTCTTTTTCTCCATAACTTCATATTTGTCCTGCTCACTCCCCAAGTTCCCTAAAAACATACATTCTCTGCCCTCTATATTCCCTCCTAGTCCCAGCTGTCGTTGATGAATACAGTTGCGAGATCACGGTCACCTTTAGTGAAAATTAAAACGAAATGAAGAGAAATAATTCCGTTATCATCCGGAATTTTGATGTGTTCGATTTTTTACAGAGTTCCCAGTAATTGACTTTAGTAGGACTTTAGTTCTTCCATATATTGAAAATATGCATAAATTTATTATTACATAAAATCTGTAAAACAACTAGCTGTGAATCCGATCTTGGCTGTTTGCACTTTGTTGAACATTGAATTATGTTAATGAAAAGAATTTTGTGTTTAAAACAGATTTGTCAAATTATATAAATGTCCATAACTCCCGTACTCTTGAACTTTGAACAATGCAAGTAAAAAAAGTGTCACAATGAAAACCGATTTTTAAAATAATATAAAGTCCTACTAAAATGTAATCAATATTTTTAGAAATCCTTCTGTAAGTTTCAAGATATTTTTTGTAAAAAAAAAGCCCTCCCAATTTCATCCATTCATCTGTAACCGTCTTTCAGTAATCGTATTCACAAAATAGTGTGACATCCGCACACACACATACATCTGGAAAATTGCTTAGAACATTATATTAGGCATGTTTAATTAAGGAACGTTTAAATCAATGAATTTAAAAAATTCGAAATCGTTACGGGTAATAAGTTTCCTTTATAAGGAAGCAAAAAGCAATGATAAAAATAATGGAAACAGTGAAAACTAAACGGTGCTAAGTCCAAGCTTTAATTAAATTAGAATTTAAAACATATATGAATCCAAGTACCTCACTATAGCCCCGTTTTTAAATTTAAAACTTTGTAGGTGATTGTTAAGGTTAGCTACTTCATAACGACTCGAAGCTATCAACATTTTAATTTTATTTGATTTTACGTTAAGCTTTAAAGTACGAAGGAAAGTTTTACCAAGTCAAAAGTTTTAGAATTACTCGAATGAGTTGAAACGCGCTGATATCGACAGGGGAGCAAT
Organism: Belonocnema kinseyi; assembly: GCF_010883055.1. Lineage (NCBI taxonomy): Eukaryota > Metazoa > Arthropoda > Insecta > Hymenoptera > Cynipidae > Belonocnema > Belonocnema kinseyi. The sequence continues at coordinate 143,163,626 of NC_046660.1, forward strand.
AATAGTACATTGTGTATCGAGGATGTGAAGAAGACAAAATAACCGCCGGCCTTGATATACACCATACTTTTGTCCTACCCTCCTTAAAATCAAGCTATAAGGGATATTTGGTGTTCTTGACGATTTTAAATTGTAAGTGAAAGGAAGAAATAGCCTACTTAGCAGACGGGAGACGGTGAGGTCCAGAGATGCCATTTTTTTTAAAGATAAATATAATTTTCTACATATTTAACTTGCGTAGTGTAGTGTATGTTTAGCAGGCGTAAAATGTTAAGTATCGGGCATGTACATTTTTATGTAGCAGACGTAAAGTTTCATGTAGCGAGCGTAAGATTTAATGTCAGCCCGGCGGCGGAGTGGACATAAACGAACTTCGCTGAGACGGAAGCGGCCACATTACGCTTGCTTCACGTGCATACAATGGCGCAATTTCAAGGGGGGGACAAAAAATGTTTGTAAAATTCATAGAATTTTTTACATGCTAGGATACGTGACCTTAACTTTTCAGCGGGCGCGCCATGTAATTTTCCATGAGCGAGCGCTTTTCGTAAGTTTTACGACATTCGGTTTTATCCAAGTTAACGAAAGACTTCCAAAATTTTTCTATGTGAAACAGCCACAAAATTTAATAACTGAAAACAGAAGCCCCGGGTCACCTTTCTAAAGCCCCAAGTTATGTTCTAAATCTATCAATAATATTGAACAGCCCCTCAAATTCAACCCTATGACTTTTAACGAAACAATTCCACAGTGAGGCCATGTAAAACAAACAATAAATTTTTTATGTCTGTTTTTTATTTTCTTTATGTTTTGTTCCCTTACCATCCATAATATTCGATAACCCCTTGAAATTCACCCCTATCACTTTTAACTAAACAATTCCAAAATGTCATGTAAAACAGCCGTAAAATGTTCAAATAAAAAGTAGTAACAAGCGCCACCTTTACAAAACCTCATATTATGTTTCCAACCTCACAATAATATTCAACAACCCCCAAAAACAACGCCTAATTCATTTAGCATACTCGTCCACCATATTGGATCCGCCATTTTGTTTTCTAAATTTTTGATAACGGATTCGTAATCAGCAACCCCGAAAACACCCTAGTAACATAATTTGGCCCATTTTATACTTTTGGCCAGCCTTTCGCGATTCGGTTCCACTGTGGAACGATACAAATGTGGAAAAAATCAGAGAAAATAGTACAGGATACGTAATATACTTACACGTAAAGACGCGTATAACAAACAATTCTTTGCAAAATCGTCTGTCTAGAGTTCAGAAAGAGACTGACCTGGGAATAGGTGGAAGCTCAGCGCATAATAAAAGGTAATACGTATAGGACAGGGATATTTGCGCAGTTGTCGTAAATTTTACGACAGCCCGCGCGCTGAAAGGTTAAAAGCCTCAAGCACGCTTATTTTGTAACATTGTTTATAAGATCTTTTTTACTTTATCTTTTTCATGCCTAACGGCACCTGCATAATTAAAATATTTAGAAAATTCTGAATTTTAACAATTCTTCCACGATTATTTGTTATTCTTTTACACGAAATGCTTTCAATATTATTCCATATTATCACAGACTAATTTACAAAAAAATTTCGAATGATCTTTCTTTTTTGTTTTGAGGCCAGCCTGTGAGCTGAGACTGAACCTCATTACTTAAAATTATTAGTAGGTAACTAGTTTATAAAAAAGTAAGCAAAGTGGTTAAAGGTAAATTGAAATTTTATTTAAAAGTGAAGATATTTATCAGAAATTTCGCGCCTTATTCTCATCGGCTGGGTTTCTGCTCGTTAGAGGTTAAGAAAATAGTTAAAGACAGCGACTGACATATCGAGAGAAGCTTCGCTGGTCGCAGACAACTGGGACGATCTAGGTGTGAGAATTTTTCGCCCGAGCTAAACCATAGAGACCGGGGAGAGACTACCTCCACTGATCTGGGATCAACAGGAAGATCTGATCTGGGCGCAAGTCGAGTACAGAGTGACAATGGCGATGTCCCTGACCTGACCATAATTTTTTTAACTCTCGTTTCGAGCAAGCGCATAATTTACAGCGAAATTGGCAAAGCTGAGGTTAGGTTATCCAGTCGACGAAAGAAAGAAGATTTTATATGATCGCAGAATATAATTTAGGGTGCATCCGTTTCATTTTAGAAAAAAAGGCTGATGCAAAGTACTATGTATGTATTCATTTGTGCTTATTTTATGGCTGTTTTCTTCCCCATAGAGATACAATTTGCTTTCTCATAAAGGGAGGTATTTCACTAACAAAAATAAAAATTCACATTGAAGTTAATTTCAACTTATACAATAAAGAAATCGATCTGACATTTTTATCCCGCCCTATAACACAGATCTTCACTTCAAATATATGCTAACAAAAAATATTTCTTTTTCAGTTGCCATCGCCAGTATGGACCCGGGTCGTGATTCCATAATATATAGAATGACTTCAAATCGTATGAAGAAGGAGAATTAAGAGAAAGTAAAAACAATTGGAAAAAGTATGATTTTTTATGTTAATGATATATGTATTTGTGAATGCCAACCTTGTTTTATATTTTACTTAGGTAGTGACAAATAAAATTACTATTACAATTTTTCTTTCACGATCATGAGTTTATGAGACGAAAGAAATTATGAAGCTTGTTATATGTGTTTAAATTTGTATAAATTAAACAGGCTTAATTGTTAAATAAAGAGCTTCTAATTCTAATCAGAACGATGAGTTTCCACTTTGACCACTTTAACATTACCAGCAGTATATTTTTTTTGGGTCCCCTTCGGAACTCGACAATCGCTCGGTTCTACTGAACCCGCGGATTCTCCCACCTAAGGTCCAAACATTTTCCTAATCAGTGAAGAATTCGCCTACCATTAGAATTATAGAAAGTTTCAAATTCTTAATATTATTAAAGTTATTTATTCATATAAATGAGAAAATGCACTGATTCTTACAAAGTTGGTTTAAAATAATCAAGTAAATTATTGATATTCGATTAGCGATAACAGGAATTCACTCATAAATGTCGATTCAAATCCTCAAAATTCCGTGATTTCTATTATTTACATCGAGTCCGGATAGATCTAGTGGTAGAACGAGCCAGGCTTCCGAGAAAGAGTTCTGGGGTTCGTCCCCTGATCCGAAAAGAATGGAAATTGTTCAGTGTACTCTATTTTTATTAGTATTTCTTTTAAAAACTTTAATTATTATTATATCAATTTTTTGCTCCGGTTTTTTAGTTTTCAGATTTTTTACGAAATGGTAAACAATGGGAGTTCTGAGCAGTTCAGGTAGCAGCGCATTGGGTTTTGAGTTTGTAACTGGAAGGTTTCGGGCTCCATTCTTGATGCCCACTCTTTTTCTCATTTCTTTGGATTTTATTTTTTTAAATATTTAAGTATTCAATTCCCTTCCAAATCATCTTTTTATTAGGTCTACAAATTAATCCGTTGGTTTTACTTTAATGTCTTACTCTTGTTCTAACTGAAATTGTTTTTCGGTGTAACCTGCCGATGAAAAAGCACTGGTGAACGGCACTGGGCCGTCAGTGCCGTTTCAGTAGCTGTTTGTGCTGATTTTTAGCATCTAAACGGCACTGAGAAGTGATGGGACGTCTATATAATGTTCCCATTGTATTCTTCACGTACCGGGCAGGCAGAGTTATTTACAGTAACTGGCCGCAATCAAAACGACACCCGTTTTAGAATTGTCTTCAAATTTGTAACACTTTTGTTTCATTTATGAATTTTCTCATTATACGTATTTATAGTTATAACTTATATACTAATATACTACTTTGAAGTTGAATTAAAAATTTTGTCCGTTTTGGCGTATCTCATTCCATTTACGAGATACATTATATTAATTCAAATTTTAAACATCGAAAAGAAAGTTAGATATCTAAAATAAACAAAACCCGTAACCCGTGCCGACCCTACGGATTTTACCTAAAAAATCGCAGCCAAGGCTACCGAAATTATTTTCTCAGCCTTAAAAGAAGGTGCGGTGATGCATAAGACGTGTAAAAAGTGATTTCAGAGATTGAACAGAATGATATTTCAATTGGAATGTAAAAAGCATGTAGTGTCTCTGATGATCCTGGTCGGACGAGATAATTACAAGAATAGGCGAACCTTTATGGCAAAAATCTTCTTACTTAAAATTGTCCGAGGGCTTGTAGACTGTCCTTACTTCTTGTCTATCTTGCCAATTACTGTTCCAAAACACAATACCAGATCACGGCTGCCATTTTATTTGCCCATAACTACCACTGGTTGGATGCAGGGATTATCACTCCATTCATTATGCACTAATATCAATCGAATGTGTTTGACAATACCAAACATTGGTCTGTTCTTCATAAGTATCTCGGAATTTACTAGCAAGGTCCGCGAATATGTTATGAGCACATCTAAATAAGTTAAAATAGAAATAGAAATTATAATTAAGATTCATGCTTAGAAACACGTAAAATTCTTGTAAAGGTAGCCCTAAAATTGGTCATAGACTGCTAGGCTTAAAATGTTTAAATAAATAAATATACATGAACATAATCACACACACACATACATTTATAAATAACACTGATTTAATGTCCTTCTATCTATTGAAATGAATAATCACACATTTAATTTCTGTAATAATGGAAAGTAGATATGACTGAGAGCAAAAATATCTTCTTTTTTATTAATATTATTGGAATTGCTATTGATATGGATCATCTCTGAGATAAGTCTTTTTTTATAGTTAGATTTACGATCCATAATTTTTACATTATCCCAATCAAAAGTATGACTAAAATTATATTGATTTTTGTAAACAACCAACTCCGTTTTATTCTTATTTATATGTTCATTTATCCGAGTTTTTAGGGATCTTTTCGTTTCACCCACATAAGACGCAGGACTTTTCTTACAAGATAATTCGTAAACTAGATTCGTTTCATCCCATTTTTCAGAAATATCTTTACCTCAATTTATTACAGAAATTAAACGTTTTTTAGATTATAGGAATCGTAGCAATATTATAACTATTTAATATTTTAGACAATTTTGAAAAATTATAGGAAAAGGGAACACAAACCTTAAGTTGATCTACATGTGAATTCTTATTTTACTCTAATTCAAAAGTGAATTGTAAATTTTTGTTGTAAGAATTAAAAGTTTCAATGACTAAATCAATATGTGTTTCTTTAAAGAAACACATATTAATTTAGTCATTGAAACTGTTGAATAGGTTGATTTGAACGAGAATTAATTAGTCTACCAGATGACATTGGCTTTTGGAACCAATTAGTAATAATATGATTATTAATTCTAATTAGCGTCATGTCTAAGAAATGAATACTCTTATTTTGCTCTAATTCAAAAGTGAATTGTAAATTTTTGTTGTAAGAAAGTTAAATATACTTTTCTTTATTACATAAATTAAATTTGTGATTATTATTCTCAATAGATAGAAGGACATTAAATAAGTATTATTTACAAATGTATGTGTGTGTGTGTGGTTATGTAATGTATATTTATTTATATATTGGAACATCTTAAGCCCAGCAGTCAATGACCAATTTTCGGGCTACCTTTACAAGAATTTCACCTGTTTCTAAGCATGAATCTTAATTATAATTTCTATTTCTATTCCTATTTTAATTTATTTAGAGGTGCTTGTAAAATATTGGCAGACCTTGCTAGTAAATTCCGAGATACTTATGAAGAACAGATCAATGTTTGGTATTGTCAAACACATTCGATTGAAATTAATGCATAATGAATAGAATGGTGATCACTGCATCCTACCAGTGGCAGCTATAAGCAAATAAAATAGCAACCGTGATCCAGCACTGTGTTTTGGAACAGTAATTGGCAAGATAGACAAGAAGTAAGGACAGTCTACAAGTCCTCGGACAATTTTAAATAAGAAGATTCTTGCCATAAAGGTTCGCCTATTTTCGAGCGTCCATACATCAAATCTTGTAATCATCTGATCCAAGTCAGAGCCTGGCGGATGATAGTAACCATCCTCCTTATACGAGGGAAACTTTAGGAAACGCTTTTGGCATTTTTCTAATGCCGCCACATAATTGGAGTGTCGAGGTGACCAAACCACTCATTCGTATTCTAGCTTCGATCTTATCATTGTATTAAACAGGGTTTTCAATATACTCGCAGATTTGAAATTTTTACATATTCGTAACATAAAACCCAACGTTTTATTAGCACTGCTTATAAGTTCTTCAATTTGCAAAGTGAACGTAATGTGTGGGTCACATAATATACCAAGGTCACGAATTACTTGGACTCTCTCCAGAATTATACCCTCTATGCAGTAATCAAATTTGACAATTTCCTTTTTGCGCTAAAAAGTCATAACTTTGCATTTCAAGATATTCAAATATAGTGAGTTTTTTTAGCATCAATTTATAAAAAATGCAACATTATTTTGCAGAACATAATAGTCCTCCAACGTGCTAATTGGCAAAAATATTTTTTTATCATCAGCGTACAGTACGTGGTACACAAACGGATCCATATCTTCTCCAACATCGTTTAAATACATAGCAAATAATACTGTACAACATTTTTTCTCTTAGTGATATACGATTGTATTAGTGATAGGATTTTGTCTGGAAGACCAATCCTTTGTAGTTTCATCATTAAAATACCATGATCTATGGAATCAAAAGCTTTACTGAGATCCGTATAAAGTACATCCACCTATCGAAATTGGTACAACATAGAGGTTACAAGTTGAAAAAAGTTAGCAAATTAGTTAAAGTCGATCTCTTAGGAACAAATCCGTGTTCCGCTGATGAGACAATTAGTTTGAAATAAATCCATATTATGTCAAGATTAAATATCATAGTTAGTGGGGTTTCGAAGGCAGAAGCACAATCCTTCACAATAAAGCACGGAATTTGATCAGAGCCAGAATTTTTTTTTAAGAGAGAGACTTCAGTGCTTAAAGTACGTCTATAACATTTAACTGCAATGCATCTCCCATTAGTTTTACATGTCACTTAGTCGAAGACATGGGTGAGAGTGGTAAGAAATCATTAACAGGTTTTTTGTAACCATTATTGAAAAATATTGCAAAGGAATTTACTATGTCATTCTGTTTATCAAAATCTAATCCCTCATAATTCATTATGCCCGGTATTGTATTTATGTCAGAGAAACTATGGATATATGTCCAAAAACACGATGGGTTCAACGATAAATCTTTTTCAACTCTTTCCACATATTCTTTGTGAGTCAATATAATCAGCGCATTAAGATTATTTTGCAGAACCTCATATTGTTGTAAAATATTAGGCAACTTATATTTTTTATATTTAGCGTGAAGGTCACGTTTACTAGCTAGGCCATTAATAAAATCCCTGATGTACCAGCGCGGATATTTTAGTGCAGTAGAGGTTACGCATTGCGGTATGTGTTTTTCAAAAAGTCCATAGAGGATATTGTTAAAGCTATTAAAACATTCATTCAAATCTTCGTACGCATTCAAAACTGACCAATCAACATTACTAATATCTACATACAATGAAGGATAACCGCATCTTCTAAAGTTTATTTTTTTCATAGTGATAGTTCGAATAAAATTGGGTTTTGAAATTTTTAAATCAACTGCTGCAATACAAATCATAAGCGAGAGATGATATTTATCTTCTTCAATTATGGGATAAATACATTTACTTTAATTTATGACAATATGGCATTACTAAGTCCAAACATCTGAAGTTACAATTCAAAACATCATTATATTGAGTTAAATCATGGAAATCCATAAGCTGTTTAAGTATTGCTGCCCTGTTATCGCTTTTCTTGTAGCGTGACGTGGTTGATCAATTTTGGACATTTAAAGTCGTTGTGTTATGAACTTTAAGTTTGACAAGAACCAATTCAATATCATTTAAAAATGTCATATGTTGGTGTATACTAATTTCAGTACTAGGATATTTACAATTTATTGCTATAAAAGTCCTCCCCTAATTTTTTCAAGTCGCTCTTTTCGATAAACATCAAAGTTGTTCAGGTCAATGAATTCATTTGATAGAATGTGTACTGTCAGCCACGTCTCAGTGAAAGCAACAATGTCATTCAAAAATATCCTGGGATTGAACGAGCTTACAATAAAATGTATGTGAAATGATATGGCATATGGTATAATGGTATGTATATGAAACGACGCAAGGTTTATCTCTTCAGTTGACTTTACATCGTCAGTTTATTCGAATAAAAAATGTGCTCTTTAAATTTATTTATTTCTTTCAGGCGTTTTAAACAGAAATATTGTTTTAACTAGTGATTCTTAATGCCTTCTCCATTCGAAACTTTTTCTCCAATATCCATTTTTGTCTTATTTAAACGTGTTCGAATTATATAATTTCAAACATAAGATAGTTTAAAACAACATCAAACTCATCGTAGGATGTACGTAGAGATCTGACGTTTGCAATACGAGTAGTCATAAAATTAATTCCAAATCAATGATTTATCTTCTTCAAGAAATTCCGTCAATTTCTAATCAAACATACAATATTAATAGTTCCTCATTGAAAAATATCAATTTTTAGAAAAGTTCAGAACACATTAAAAAAACTAGAAGAAAATCAAGAATGAAAACTTTTAGTAGCCCTCACATATACAGTTACAAATTCATGGCACCCTCTACTCTTTTCAGACTCTTTTCTTAATTTTAAACTAAACCTCTCTACTTATTTTTTCTTCAACATTTTGACGTTTTCAAAAATTAAACATTTTATAGTTAAGAACTATTTAATTTTCATGTTAACAATTCCTATACCTAATGAACCTTGACTGTTGAGGCACCTAGGCTCAGTTTTATAATCCTTTATGCAGAGAATCCATCCAGGGGACTATTTAATAAAACCTACATGTTACAATTCACAAGTACAAGTCTAGGGAATTGTAACTTGTATTAAAAGTAAGCGTTTCATAAAGTCATTGGTACTTTTTACAAGCTACAAGTACGGCGACTCCTTTTACAAGTAATATCGCGCAGTTCAAAAGCGTTCTGTTTCAGAAAGGTTTCGTCTTGTAAGTAGTACTTGTAATTTTGTAGAAAAATTTTGGAGGGTCTTTGCTGTTTGGTAAAAGTGGTAAGAGTAAATACAAGTTATATTTTAAGGAGTTTTACTGAAATTTCTGACCGTGAAAATTGTATTATGGATTAAGTAAGGAAGTACTTATTAAAGTTCCGATATAATTATCGGTTATTCTGAAGTCGATAAAGAATTACATACGTCAAAAGAATTGTATATATTTATAGGTTAGTATAGGCCAGAAAGCGTGTCTTTTGTAAAACACTGATCTTTTTCCCCTTTGTTATTTCCTTCGACGGCATGGCACAAGATTTATCTTCTTAAAGAATTAATCGTAACTTTCAGGAGATATTACTTTTAATTACAAGTGGACGTAAGACTTTTGTGAAACAGAAAATACAAGTGCTTGTAATTACAAGCTAGTAACTTACTAACCTGTAACTTGCAGACTTGTAATTTTGATGAAATAGCCCCAGACCATAACACGTATTCGGTTTTATTTCCTGTAGCACTCAATATCCAATTTTTTTTACCTACATATACAAATCTCTAACCATAATTTTTCTCATCTTCCTCTATACTATTAGAAGAATGGTTCTTGAGAAATTATTACTATTGTCAATGTAAAACTTATTTTCTGATAGGAAGCTATATCATTTTTATTTCTCTTTCTTCAAAAGTAGTTATTTATACTATACTATGTAAATCCAATTTTACAATTTTAATATTTAACCTTGTAAATACATATATACCTGTTGAATGATTTGTACGTAAGATTGAATGATCCTTTTAAAATAATAATTCCGAAAGAGGTTTTGTATACTGAGACTAAAATACTCGAAGAAAATAATTAAAAGATATTTATATATAAATGTACTTATTTGTACAAAGTTGCCATTTACAGTACAATTATAATCAAAAAGTACGTTCCGTTGCGAAAAACTTTGTTTTTCTTTCCCACCGATAGAAATCTCTGAGTATATTCAATAGATTCTCTAAGGTCAGAGAAGCTCAGAGAAATTCTGCGCAGGCACTCGGGCAGATATATTTAAAGGTCCAGGTAGTTCTTTTAAATCTTTTAAAGGCTTTAAAATGTCCTTTCCGAAATTGAAATAGAAATACGATCATAAATAACAAGCAGAGAAGCTATATCAATAGATTAGCCGACACTCAAGGGTCCTTTGTTGAGAGGGCTGGGGACATGAGCTTTAGTAAGGTCATCGTTGAACTCTATTTTCTTCGAAAGTACAATGAAAAATATGACTTATATGGTATTTCTGCATTCAGAAAAGAATGATCTATGTCTATAGTGTTTTGAAATTGCAATAAACATTTCTTAAATTAACAAGAAGCTTAGTCAAAGTTACCTCGGCTCGTAATGATTATTTCACAAATTTACAACATTAATAACATCTATTGACTTTTCATCTACAAGTGTATGTACCAATTTAAACAATTTTTCTTAAATAAATATGAAAAAACAGAGTTTAACGAAGTGTCTGCATGGAGTAAATTTAAGGCCAGCATTTACCGATCCTAGCGGCCAAATATTACGGAGATCTTTAGGCACGCCCACGCTGTTGTACTCACTGCACTGCATGCCCCTTACCTCACGCCGGACAGCAGCTGGGTCCTAAGCCACGAAGGTCACAATGCCTACGCTAACTGTGTTTCACATTTGGCACCAATCTTAAGAAAACCTTCTTAGGTTCATTTCTGAATTTTCTCTTGATTCTCTAATGAAATGAACGAAATTTTAAGTTCCGACAAAATTTGCTAAAAATACTTCTTTGACGTTTAACGGATTTGCACGTTTCTTAAAATACTGAGTCAAATGATATATACTTTTAGGAGTCACTTTTTTCATAAAAATGAAATAATTCTTCAAAAGTAGGGTAACTGACTGGTTATTTTTAGTATAATACCATTTTTTTTATAAAAAAAAGTGAATTCTAAAAGTATATATCAATCGATTCAGAATTTCACGAAACGTGCAAATCCGCTGAACGTCAGAGAAGTATTTTTAGCAAATTTATGCAACTTCCGTCAAGATTGGTAGTTACTTGCCTTCAATTTACTCCGAGCAGATACTTCATTGACCTCTGTTTTTTTCATATTTATTGAAGTAATTTGTTCAGATAGGTACATATACTTGCAGATGAAAAGTCAATAGATGTTATTAATGTTGTAAATTTGTGAAATAATCATTACGAGCCGAGAAATAATTCTTCAAAAGTAGGGTAACTTTGACTAAGTTTATTGTTAATATAATACCATTTTTTTATGAAAAAAGTGACTCCTAAAAGTATATATCAATCAATTCAGAATTTCACGAAACGTGCAAATCCGTTGAACGTCAGAGAAGTATTTTTAGCAAATTTTTGCAACTTCCGTAAAGATTGTTAGTTACTTGCCTTTAATTTACTCCGTGCACATACTTCGTTGATCTCTGTTTTTTCAGAATTATTTAAGAAAAGTTGTTTATCATTAAGAGCCGAGAAATAACTCCTCAAGTTTCTCAAAACACTACCAAAAAAAGTGTTTTCAATTGCAATCTTACTCTCTAATTGTGAAATAATAATGATAGGCCCGGAAATTATTTTTGAAATTATCCCAATGAAATGTTTCGATTAGATGAAAATTTTAATGGAATGCCTGGATTGGTAAATGAGTTAGGAAAATAAAGCTTTAACGATCAACTAACGTGGAAAATATTGACCGATTTTTTTCAATCTTGTTTTGATTTACTCATAATAATATAACGAGGCTAATGCAGTATATTAAAGTTTAATTAATGAATATTGTACAAGATTCTGATTTTTATCCGCTGTGTCTAATCTCAAACCATGTAAGGGTCTCGCGAGGCCAAAAACCGTCCGCTCGACAAGCTACCACCCGCTGCAAGGGTACCGTTTTCCAGACAATGCCTGAACCTGGCCGGCGGTCCCCCTATTATTACTTTCTCGCAGGAAATTTTTTTACACTTTTTCTTACTGTGTACCCTTTATTCTGAAAATATTCCAACTATGATTGGCTGTCGAAAATTTTTTTTCCACTCAGAAGCTCCACCCTTTGGGGCGTGCGTATCATATTTCTGTCTCTCTCGCACACTCAACTCTGAATTCCCACGGGTGTCCCTAGCCCTCTTAAACTTTCGGATTAAAAATTAGAAGTAGATTTTTTAAATTTCAAAGTTAACAGCCTAAAACATAATAGTTCGGAATCTACGGGTTTCGATGATTTCAGTTATCTAATTTTTTTTAATGCTTAAAATTGGAATTAATACGACTTTTCTCGTAAATGGAATGAGATACGCCAAAAAATACAACATTTTTGAATTCAACTAGAAAATTGTATATTAGTATATAAGTTATAATTATAAATAAGTATACTGAGAAAATTCCTCAATTTAAAAAAAAAGTGTTAATAATTTGAAGAGAAATTTAAAAAGGGAGAGTCGGGTTAGCGACGGCCAACTACTGTAAATAACTCTGACCGCCCGATACATGACAAATACAAAAGGAACATTATATGATCGCAAAAATTGTACGAGTACTGAAACGTTCTAAAAAAATCTGGATTTTGGTCTAATTTAAATTTCGTAAATTTTGATTATGGCTATTTCGCTGGAAAATACTCAGAGATTTATATCGGTAGGGTTTCTTCAGGTACATTTCAGTACAGGTGCACGAATTTTCATGTTCTTGTACGTTTGCAGGTTATGTTTGTATGTCACTTTTTATTTTTCTCTTCCGGAATTCGTTGTACGGGTTCTGATTGCAAAGCTGCATATGTAAATAAAGTTTACTTGGAAATGTACTATATGTTATATAAAAATAAAGAATAAACTGAAATAAAAGAATTTCACTAACTATTGGTGGAATAAAAATTATCTACTATAATACCATATAGTTTAAATTAATTCCCAACGCCATGTCATCTACAAATCAAAAGATTGATGCTTCTCTTTTACAGATAAAATGGGAATGGAAACAACCCTCTCGAAATCCTCGGCTGTACAAACCCTAAACGAAATCAGTATCGAATAAGATTTTTTAAAACCTATTTTCATTGTCAAGACATTAGATCACAACGCCGCATTGGCACCATTTGGGTAAAAATGCATAATCCGTAAAAATATTGTAAAATTTATATATGAAGGTGAGTCTGCATCTACACAAAATGCTGCCCGCTATATTTTAGAAGCGTTAGCAGCAAAATATATGTTTTTAGAAGAAATGTATACTGAGTGAGTTGTCAAAATTTATGGCAATGCAAACGTGCACATAATTGTCGATGCACAAGTTTGTACAAATAAAATAAAAATTTACAAATGGTTGAACGCATGTGCAAAATGTTATGAGAGAGGGCATTTAGCTCCATTTTGTTTTCGTACACTAGAAACTATAGATACAACATGTAAGTTTGCATTCTAAAACACTAAATTTTATATCATTTTGTATTCTTCGTGGTTATATATGTTCTTTGTATAATTATAAATTTACCCAAAGAGAACAATTATGCCTATTTCTTTAATCTAGTACTTTATGACGACCCTTCCACCATACGTTCGAACGCGGACGTTCGCACCATGTGGAACTCTGAAGCCCCACCTGAATGCTTCATCCCGCGTTCGACTTAAGGGGGAGGTGTCACGTCCCGTGACGTATATATATTTTAATATATTTATTTATATATTTGCATGATTTTAATAATAAACACTTAATACATATAGCTCAAACACTGTGTAAACAAGTTGTAAGCTGACGAGAATAGATACAGTCAGAACATTGTAAGTAGTAGCGTATACGTTGGAGACTGGACAACGCAGCTACAGATATATTGAACACGTTGTAAGCCGCA
>NC_046660.1:143177662-143182316 GCF_010883055.1 Belonocnema kinseyi
CTGGTTTTCCAAAGCGGCATCAATCCCTCTATGCACCCAACTATTTGCGGATGAACCTTTAAGATTTCCAAAAGACAGATGATAAGTCTATGGGATGTAGAAGCGAAAGCTCTCCGATAATCAATCCAGGCCATCAATAGGTCACGCTGGTAGAATGCTGCATCTTTGCAGACACATCTATCGATGAGCAGGTTCTCCCGACTTCCGGCTACGCCTTTCTTTGAGCCACGCTGTTCATACATTTCTTGCCACACAGGTTCAATTGCCCGAACAATCCTATTATTTAGGATAGCTGTGAATATCTTATAAAGCGTGTTCAGACAAGTTATTGGCGTGTAGTTCTGCCCGCCCGGTACGTGAAGAATACAAAAGAAACATATTACCGTCGCATCACTCTTAAAACGACCACTAAAAGGATCTTGAAAAGGACCCAAATCTCTCAAACTATCCCCGAGACTATTTTGTTTCAAATCGACTTTGTTTATAGATTCAAATGGGCCAAGCTGTTCCGCTATAGAAAACTCAGAGATTTCTTTTGGTAGGGAAGTTATAGGTTAGTTCAAAAATAACATTCTTGGATTCGAAATTGTTACAACGCGAAAAAGTTTTTATTTAAAATTTAAAAATGCGAAAATACGCCATTTTCCATGTTCATTTGCAATTCAGCGAGTCACTTTCTTTCGATTCCTTTAAAAGTCGATCCTTTGCTTTCAGTTTTCTTTTTAACATATACCTTGAATTCAACGCATTTCAAATTAAATGTTTGCAGCTGCATTTAGATTGAATTATACAAAGGTTTTTTGTTTTAAATATAAATTAATTAAAACATTTTATTTGTTTTTCACAATTGTAATTTATAACTTTTAAAATGGAATAATTGTAGTTCAAACATGAAAAAGTATAGACTTATTTCAAATTTAAAGAGGTTCTATCACATATATTGAACTATTAAAACCTCTGACCTTTTCTAAGGTTTTTAAAACTTTTTTAAAAACTTTCTTTAACAATTTTGGTTGTGATTTCTTAATAAAAGAATAAGTGCTATTTAGTCTCCAGAACAGCAATTTCAAAAATATTTAAAGCCTTAATACTTGAGACATTTTAAATTTGTAGTCTTTAGTATATTGAATAATATCAAATTTAAATCTATTTAAATATGTCATCTGAATTTTTGAATGGAAAGTGTTCGATAATTTTAGATTGAAACCTCTAAGATTATTTAGTTACAAATTAAAATTGTACAACTTCAAGGTTTATTTATTTTTTGATCATTTCTCACCCCCCTCCCCACAAATTTTTGTTCAAAAAGCTTGTCCCTGAATAAATTAATTCATATTGTTTCCGATTTCGTTCTGTCACTCAGGGATTGTGTTTTTTATAGAAAACATTGAAATGTGGTTTTTTCACGTATATAAAATTATAATTGAAGGTCACTCGGGGTAATTTTTTGTGAAAAATATTGATTTACAAAGAACATTTGTCAAACAATAGAATGGATATCTTCGCCCGAGATACAAACGTAAATTATACTATAGTAAAACCAACTGGAAAAATTTAGACGAAAGCTAAATTTGGTAAAGAAAAAAAACCTTTGTCGACCTATAAGTACTAATTTTATTCCCCGAAAGATTTTTAAGAAATCTCTTCGAAACACTGTTATTGCAACAATTTAATTAAAGAAAAATATTTGTTATAAAAATAAAAATAGTACAATTTTTACATACAATTCTTAAAATAAAAAATCTGTGTGTGAAAACACAATCCAATCCGACTATTCTTTCGAAAGTTATCCGATATACAGACAACCACAAAGACAATAACAACGACGACGTAGACGCCAGAGAAACAGACAGATACCGATGTAAAAACTTGTTTTTCTGCTTCAAGGAGCCTCAAAACGTCGAAATTTCATGAAATTCACGAAAGTCATTTTTCGCATAAAACTCTTCTCATTATGGATGAGAATGTGATAAAATAATCATGGGGCCTTGAAAAGGTAGCTTTTTTCGCCTCTTGACTTTTTTCCATATCAAGCTTTTTTTGCTTCAAATATCCATTTTCGTTTAGTTTTTTGAATTTTGAAAATCCTTTAACTTTGGTAAGTTTTATTTTATCAAAAAAAGTTGTCAGGATAAATTGTTCATATTTTTTTTGTACCATAAATGGCTGTTGGTAGAATTTTCAAACTTTGAAAAAAGTGGTCTCAAAAATTTTGAAAATGCTTCAACTTTTTGGTTTTTTATCAAAAATGGCTGTTCAACGAACTCGATCTTTCTTTTTGGTCCCTCGAACAGTGTGTCAAAGCCCAATCCAATTAGACCAGTCTTTCGAAAGTTATCCGGTATGCAGACAACAACAACGACGACGCCGGACAGACAAACAGACGCCGACGTAAAAACTTGTTTTTCTGACTCAAGGGGCCTCAAAATGTCGACATTTGATAAAATCCGATAAAGTTATTTTTCATAAAAAACTAATACCTTCTCATTTTGGATGAGAATATAAAAATTATCAACAAGATTTGTAGAAAATCTTTCAAAGAATAGAATGATACCCGGTAGGTTACAACCAAAAAATTACAATTTCAAAAAAATGAAAGTTGTTGTAAATATTGAGCTAGACTCGTGACCGGGACAAATCGTCACACACACACAATTCAAAGTGACAAATTTAAACTTAGAATGGTACGATTATAATTGCTTTATTTTTTTTATTTGTATTTCGAAGGTAAAAGTATTTCATTTTGATTCTTAAATAACAGTTGAATAAGCATTAATTTAGAAAAAAATCAAATAAGCTGGAGGTTTCTGAATTTTTCAAAGAAAAGAATAAAATTTGGAGCTTCTCAAGAATTTTGAAATATTATGAAAACAATAAAAATTTCTGGGTAGATTTGAAATGATTTTTTATTTCTAAAAAGTACATAACTCAAAGAAAATGTTTTAAAATATTTCAAAACATTTCAAAAGATTTACAATATTAGAGAAAATCTGGAAGCTCTTAAAACAATTTTGTGAGCAGGATTTTACATAAATGTTAGGAAAAATGGGATTCAGTCTAAAAATATTTAAAAGTTCCGAAAAATTTTTTAAATAATTTTAAAAGATTTGAAATAATTTAAAAGAGAATAGATACTTTTCATGATTTTGAAATGTTGACTTTTTATTTTGAAAAAAGACATAATTTTAAGAGGAAACATAAAAATATAAGACCACTGAAAAAAATTCCGAAAGGGATGAACGAAAAATCCCAAAAAATGAAATCTCCGGCACCTGAATAATAATTTTATAAAAATTGTATTAAAAAATACATGAAAAACACGTGCACTTTGAAAGAAAAAAATTTCTTGTTCAAATTTTCTTCGTACCTACATAATAACATTTTTGAAAAAACTTTGCAGGATTCAATTCAACAACGATTTATATCAACATTTACTTTTCTTATTTTTTTATTAATAAAAAATTCGATTTTTCAGAACATTCTTATATTGTTTTCAAATACTATGCACATTTACAAACAAATTTTTTCATCCAGAAATATATATTCGATTATTGTATTTTTAATAAATAATATTTAATAAACAATTTTTTTAATTGTTTAAAATCAGGAATTTTCTAGTTCGGTTATTTTATAATTCATCCATTTTCTTTGGGGATTTTTAAAATTCGGTAATATCCTATTGTCCAGAATTTTATTTATTTTATTTTTCATGAATTTTCCAATTCGCCTTTTATATTTCGGGACTTTTATAATTTCGGGAATTTTAATATTTGGTTATTTTTCAATTTAAGAATTTTACAGTGTCGAGAATTTTATTTTTCGGGATTTTTCAGTCGCTTTTTCCGAAAAATAAAATTCCCACATCACTCTAAAAATTCCGAAATTATAACATTTTCGAAATATAAAAGTCCCGAATTGGAAAATTCTCGACAATTTACAATCTTACAGAATTTGAGAATTGCTGACAGAAAATTTCCGAATTATACAATATCCGGGCTAGACAACTCTAATTTGAACAATTAAAAAATAGTTTGTTAAAAAAATTTTTTTTAATAGAATAATAAAATATTTTTACCAAAGAAAAAACTTTTTTAATGTTTGAAGTTTCTAAAAATTATTGTTTGAATATAAAATAACAATAATTGAACAAATGTATTTTTGGATAAAAAAGTTATTTGAAAATGTGCATTGTATTTTTGTACATTACAAAAAACGCTCGCAAAATTAAACATTAAACAAAATTTCTATAATAAAAATATTTGATTATTGTATTTTTAATAAATAAATAATACTGATTACAAAATTGTTTTATCAATTGCTGCAATTCGGGAATTTTCTAGTTTGTATATTTCATCATTAGACAGTATTCGGCCTGGAATTTTATTATTCGGGAATTTTCAAATTCGATAATATTGTAAACTGTCCAGAATTTCATTATTCTATAATTTTTAAATTCGGGATTTTCAGGTTTCAGCATTTTATTATTTTGGAAAGTTTACAGTGTCGAAAATATTTCAAACATTTAAAAAGATTTATAAAATTGTAAAAAAATCCGGAAGATTTTGAGACAATTTTTTTTCAGAATTTTACATACATTTTACGACAAAATGGGAATCATTATAAATATATTTAAAACTCCTGAAAAACTTTAATA
>NC_046660.1:143182416-143191629 GCF_010883055.1 Belonocnema kinseyi
AATTATAATAATTAAAAGTTTATTTTTAAATATATTTTATGGAAGATGATATTTTTTATGAATGTGCCAGGGAAATTCTGTTCGTCCAATTTTGTTTGGCAATGCGAAACGTAATCTGGCTTGGAACTGTCGTCTTAACATCTGAAAACCGAAAGAACAATTTTCCTATCGCTTGGAGTTATAATTATATTTTTATAAAAACGTTAGAATATATGATAATTAAGAAATTGGAAAATACATACGAGAACTTGATTAGACGAATAGTCTAAAATAATCCTTAGAAATTGCAGACCACAAAAATAAAAATAAAAACTAAATAATATTAGAGAACTATATATAGACAATATATAGAATGAAAATTATAATTCTTGTCCGAGCTAAGTAACCATTAGTTCTGTTTCTCGTTCTCGCGTTCGCCTTCACCATCAATATAGCAATCTTTGCTATAGTTGAGCCGGTTGGCTGGCTCTGTATGGCATGTACGCTAAAAATGTTATGAACACTGAATTACCTAATTATATTCAAATTAAAGGGAGCCTAAAAATATTATATTTATTATTATTTTAAATTTTCGAGACAATAAATAAATGTAAAAAAATTCTTGTCGTACTTTAGAATTTTAGTTAAATTTCTAAAATTCTTTTTAAAAACTAAACTTAAAATTTAAATGAAATTAAGATCAATTAAAAAAGTAAATTAAATTTATTTAAATTCCAAATAAAATTTAATTGAATTTAAAATTTAAATAAAATTTAGCTAAATTCAACATTTAAATGAAATTTAGGTGAATTTAAGAATTTAATAAAGTTTAGTTAAATTAATTTCTCGTCTGGTTCTTTTCAAAGAGAAATTTTCTAGATACTAAGTAAATAAGTTTTAAAACAATTCTTTTCGTACTTTAAGATTTACTGTAATGCAATTTTAAAAATTATTTTGTAAAACTAAATTTAATGATTGAATACAATTTAGATCATTTCAAAAAGTGAATACTTTTTTTTTAATTCAAAATTCAAGTAAAATTTCGTTGAATTTAAGTAAATTTTAGTTAAAATTAAATTTGTTGAATGGTGTTAAATGGTGTTAAATTTAAGTACAATTTATTTCAATAAAAATGAAACTGTCTTTAAATTTTAAATTCGATTGAATTGAATACAGATATATTTGGGTTGTTTCTTGACTTCAACAATGGAGAGCATTCAAATAAGCTGAAGAAATTTGAAAAAATTCCCTTATTTTTATAATAATTAGTTAAATTCAACAAAAAAACTCAGGAAAGTAATTAGGACTCATAGTTTTAAAGTTTAAGGTTTGAAACTTTTCAGCAGACGACAATGTCAAAATATAAAAGGAAGCGTTTAAACTTCAGCATAACTATTTTGCATGGAAATACTTTACTATCCCACAATTTTGTTTCAAATTAGAAGTATGTGAGCAATTAAATAATCATTCCATTCAAAATTATTCAGTTTCGAAAATTGGATTATAACTCCAAAGCCTTTGAAATTAAAAGGTTTTAAATGAGAGAAATTTGAAATGAAAACAATTAAGATAACAGTGTAATTATTTCCTTTTAGAAGCGTAGAAACAAAATAATTATTATTAAAAGAAACTAGTTTATACATTTAAAATTCAAAATCTCAGTATTTGTAAAATTTCGAATATTCTTCGAGTATAACCTGTCAATTCAAATGATTTAATTTTAAACGTTTTAAATGAAATCACTTATGATTCGGCAACTCATTTTTTTCAGGTTTAGAATATAAATAATATAAAGCTGCAATAAACAGATTATTCGATGTCAAACCTCGTGAAAAATTTAAATTAATGTAAAGCCTTTGAAATCGAAAACTTTTTATAAGAAGAGGAATTTTAAATTGAAAGGTTTTAATATATTTTCAATTTAAAACATTCAAATTGAGTAATTTTATAAACAGAAATTTTAAGAATTGTATTATTTGACATTTTTTCATAGTTGATAAATTAAAAATACAAGCATTAATATTTTTTAAATTTTGAATATGCCTCAAGTATAATCTGATAAATTTAAATTATTTAATTTTGAAAGTTTTGAATTGAAAATTGAAATACAGAATTCTAAATGTTTATATTTGGGTATTATCAGATTTTGGAGGCCATTAATTTAAGCCTAATCAAGTTAGAAGGCTTAAAGTTGTCAATTTTACGATATTAAACCCTTATATTCAAAACCAAATTAACTTTCAATGTTAAAATTTTAAATTGTTTAGGATTGGATTCTTAAATTCAGAAATTTCAATGCTTTACATGTTTAATGTTACACTTTCAAACTTTTTTTTGAAATTTGAATCATCGAGAAAAAAATATTACATTTTAGTAGACACATTTGTTCTTATTTACAAGATTTAAGAAGTAAGAAAAAAATCTTAATTGGAATATATTGATTTTTGAAGAACAAGAAGCTTTAAGCATTATAACGCTAGGCGTAAATAATTTTAAAATATCTTCCTTTTGAATTTAATAAACTCAATATTGAAATAAAGTTTTAATATTGTCAGAAATAAATATTCACTTTAACTTGAGGTACCTAGATGACAGTTTTGACTTGTCATATTCATTGTAATTTTTACATTATGTCTAATTGTCTACTGTGTTATGAATTGCAGTTAGAAGAAAGTTGTGAATAATACAATAGAGCGGAATTAAACTTCGGTTATCAATCAAGATCTTTAAAAAGGCGTGTATGAAATTTCTTCCAAATTTCTTTTCAATTATGCAAGAAATAAACATTGGTAATATCTTTTTCAAATAAAAAAAGTCGGGTTTTTTGCATGATTGTCGCTCTTTTTCTTTAAAAAACCTTTTTTGTTAATGAGGTAATTAATTTATAATGCATCAGCATTTTAAATTTTATAAAAGAAACTGAAAGTTGATCAAATATTTAAATTATAAGAAAATAAATTTATTTACGAACATTAAAAAAGCAAGTTTTTTATTAAAGGAAAGAATTTAAAATAATTATTTTAGCAAAATCAAAAATTTTGAATGGAATTAAATATGCAAACAGTTAAACAAGTAAATGCAAACAAAAGCTGAATCGACCAGTTGGAAAGTATAGTTTTCCTTACATGACCGGTGGAGAACATTTTAAAGTTTCAACTTATTTTTTTCAATAAATACAAAATAAAGAAATAAAGGAAATAATTAAAGAAAACTAAATAAGAAACTAAGGAAACTTATATATTTTTAAAAATAAAATAAAAACGGCGTCAAATTCTTTAAAAAAATATAGACTATTAAAGTACATAATAGTTCTGTGAATTTATAGCATTGGTTTATATTATTTTACATGATTGCGGTTTAAAAAATGAAATTAGCTCAGATATTAAAACAACTAAAATACGAAAATTATGGCAATTTTTATGTCAAGTTTTAGTATTAAATGCTAATAAAAAAAATTAAGCAAACTTACATTTTATCTTAAAGTTAGATTTTTGGAACAGGGAAAATGATGTTTTGTAAGATTAGGTTACTTCTTATTTCAATTTGTAAAAATGGTTCATATTTATAGCATGGCCTTAGCTAAACTGTAGAAGCAAGCCGTAATTTCCTTTGACTTTCGAAAATGCTCCGTACACTTTACAGCTGTTAAAAAACTCATATACCACTAAATTCACAAATATTTAAAAAATGGCACATTTCAAGACATTTGTCTAGGTCAGGGCTCGCCACTTCAAGCAGGTGTTGGCTGCCACGACAAGTGCATGGCTGCCACCAATTTTTTCTGTCATTTTTTTCTTCGTTTTCCAGGAATCGAGCGAAGGGTTACGGTCACGGCAAATTACGTCTCGTCGTCGTTCACGCCGCGGGGTCTGAACCTTTTTACTCGAATTTCCAATATATTTAATTTCCAATTTCAATTTTAGTTTTAATTGAGAAAGTGATTCAAATTTACTTGAAAATTGAAGCTGTCATAAAAGTTTTAAAAAGGAGGAAAAATTTGGAAATTTTTTAATGAAAATTCATTGAAAAAAAAAGAAAAACGACTGTGGTCAAAACCATTTTCTTCGTTCTTATCGTTCTCCTTTATCTTGTACAAAACTTTGTGTAAAGATTAAAAAATAATTTACCTAAGTTGCTGGAAAGATTTTGTGTTGGTTTTATTAAAAAATTGTAATACTTGTAAATAAAGAGCGGGTTGAAGCTACTGTGACGCTGTTAGTTCAACTGTTTAATAGAAGCTTTCATACTTCAAAGCTTTCATACAAAAATGTTTAAATATAGGCAATTTAAGAGTTTAAACAATTCTAGTAGAGAGGCTATTTGTATCAGTGAAATTTAACTCACAATCAGTGAAATTTCACTGATTCATATTTAGAGAGTAGACCATTGAGTCATAAATCTATTCAAATTTATGAATTCTTAATTTTTTTAACTCTCCATTAAAAATTCTTAAGTTTTGAAGATTGAATATCAAATTTTCTTCTTTTTAGTACAGTTAGAATTGAAAATTTGACTTTTGATTTCCGAATTCATCAAAAGTCAACAATTTTAATTTATGAATCTTCAAATTTCAAGAGATTTCATTTGTACTTTTTCGAAATTTAAATTGTCAATCTTTTAAATTAAAGGGTTTTTTTATTTTGAGAATTTAAAATTACAAATTAGGTAAGTTTTTAGTTTTACAAACTTTGATTCATCTTTAAAATACTAAAAATATAAGGATTTCAGTTAAAATATATTTAAGATCAAGTAGTTGTCAATTGTAACTTTTGCACACTACAATCGTTCAATTGTCATTATTTTAAAATTGAAGAGTTCTTGGCTTTGATAATCTGCAATAAAAAATCCTTTAATTCAAGTTACTTTCAAAATTTTTTCTCTTTGGAAGTTTTAAAATTGAAAATTGCAATTAATACCACTAAAAACATTCTGTTATCTGTGTTTAAATGTCAATTTCTGTCTTTATTTCCAGTTCTTGCTGGCATAAAATCTTATATTAAAATGAAAGATGCAAGTTACTGAAAGTAAATTGAAATTGAATGTAAATTAAAATTTAATTAAAGAGGAGGTAGATATTTTAATATTTATTCAAAAGTATGATTAGTTATTATATTTGCTAGCACTTTTAATTGAAACATTCATTTTATTTTGATAATTGCTCCTAATAATAATTATATTCAATAATAACAATAATAATTATTCTTTTTCAATAGTATTACATAAAATTATACTCACTGATTAAATTAAATTAAATGAGAACAAAAATGAATTGAAATTGTTCCCGTGCAATAGGACCAAATTCGTTTACAATAAATATGTATAGAGAAAGAAATCTGCTTTAGAATAAAAAATACTTTTCACTGAAATCTATACTTCATATTTTAATTACAAAAATTTATTTTAATCTTAATACGCTCACCTTATCTATTTAAATTGAATTTTTATAGTTCAAGTAAACTAGAATTTGAGTTGTAGAATTTGACAATTATCCATTTAAATTTTTCTTATTCTTATTGTTTCATTCAAGAAATAATGAAATATGCCACATTTTTATATACAAATATTTTTATTTTCGGTAATTATTATAAAACTTGCAATAAAATATAGTAATTGCTTAATTCTTCCACCTTTCAAGCATTATATTAATTTTTCTTATTAACTTTGTAACTACCTATTAACCATTAAGTATTAATAGATAACATAGTCATATTATTGCTATAGCTTATTTCAATAAATATTTATTAAAGAAATTTGAACAATATCATCTAAACATTTTATCATTATACATTGTATCAATTGTGTGAAATAACAAAATATTATTTAATAAAACGTTTATATTTATTTTTATATTATTATATCAAACAATGATATATTTTTTCTAATTGTATTTCATTTTTTGAAAGGATAATGTCTTTCAAGCCCGGCGCGGCGGGAGGTATTATGACCGTGAAGGGCTAGAAATCAGTATAACGACAAGATTTATTGGGGCCAGTTTGACCTAGTCTCTTGACTGCCACTGGCAGCCAATGCAGCCAATGGCTGCCTTTTGGTGAGCCCTGGTCTAGGTCTATAAGGAAATTTAGCAAAAAAATTTTTTTATAAGTTTTTATAAGGAAATTGCAATCAGAATTTTTATTTCCTTAATCAGAAAAAAATAGTAAGGACATATTCAACCCCAATTCTGGTTGATTTAACCTGACAGTTTTTTTGTTTACTTAAATTCAAATAAAACTTAACTGTATCTTCAGATTCACTTTTCTATTAATTTCCAAACAAATTATAACTTAAATAAAAAATAAATTTTTTAATTAAAATTTGTTATCACTTTTTTTTTACTAACCCCTTTGCTACATGTTGGGCCTAATTTTGATTTCAAAAAGTCGTTAGAGTTTTTGAATTCCTTCAAGACTTTTTCTACTCAATTAAAATTACTTTTTCATTCACTTATAAAGTAAAATTAGATTATTACCATTTTGGATTTCAAATGCACTACAATTTGGCGCGACCGAATATATGGTTGCCTGTCGCGCCTCTGCAAGTATGTGGAGGAACCAATCGGCACATATCGCGCCTCTACAAGTATGTGGCCGAACTAAAAGCAATATATATATATATATATATATATATAAACAAGACCACAAACTTGCCTGCCGCGCTAACTACCGGTATGTGGTGCAACTAATCTCATGCCGTATCTAGGACTCAGTCTTTCGTTGGCTAAAATTCAGCTGCAGCGGTTATCTTGTTAAAGCTGAATGCTTTCGAGATTTTCATTATTTTTGGGATAATTTTGTCAACTTAAAAGATGCTGTCTTTAAAGTTTGTGAACTTCAAAGTACACCGTAATGAAAATAAGTTCTCCAATAGTTTGATTTCTATCTTCTGTTGAGAAAGTTTATGTTAAATGTTCACTTTTAAGTTAAGAAATGATTTTGCGTGTCAGTGATATATACTTGCGAGTAATAATGAATTATATTTGAAAATTTTGTAGCAGACTCATAAGCAAGGTGAAATCCAAAATTTATGCTAGTTCCATGATTTGCTTGACAGGAAAACTGCATGAAAATACTAAAAGCTGACAGAACTCGTTCGTGACTGTGTTGTAAATATAAAGAGTATCGTTGCATTGTTTTGAATCAAATCTCTTAAGAATTTACCCTACCGATAGAAATCTCGGAGTATTCCCAAGCGAAATAGCCTGGCTCATTTGAGTCAATAACCAGAGTCCATATGAATGATTTAGTCTGGGAGATTTGGGTCCTTTTCAAGGTCCTTTTAGTGGTCCTTTTAAGAGTGATGCGACGGTAATATAATGTTTCTTTTGTATTCGTCACATATCGGACGGGCTGAGTTATTTACAGTAGTTGACCGTCGCTAACCCGACACTCCCTTTTTAAATTTCTCTTCAAATTATTAACACTCTTTTAAATTAAAATTATTTCTTGAAAAAAAGATTCTACTCTATCTTTACTCCATTGGGAATCGAGCCACAAAACTTCTGATTTCCGGTCAGGTGCTTTTCCAATTAAGCTATTAGAGGGATCAGAATAAGAACTCTTAATTCAAGAACATAACGCTAATTTTTAGCTAGGTGTTAATGGTACAAGTAATTATTTTAAAATTTTTTGATTTATCTGCTATATCATCAGAGATTGTACCTTACCGACAGTAGATCAACCCTCCAAACCATGAAGGCAGAAATAATTTTAATTTAAAAATATTATTTTCCATCTAGTCTTATTAAGACGTTAAGCATTTTATGTTATTGAAGATAAATTAAAATTTTTTTAAACAAAACTTTTTTTAATTGATGAATTTTCTCATTATACTTATTTATAATTATAACTTATATACTAATATACAATTTTCTAGTTGAATTCAAAAATGTTGTATTTTTGGCGTATTTCATGCCATTTACGAGAAACGTTGTATTAATTCCAATTGTAAGCAGTAAAAAAAGTTAGATATCTGAAATCATCGAAACCCGTAGATTCCAAATTATTATGTTGTTTTAGACTGTTAACTATGATATTGAAAAATCTAATTCTAAATTTTAATCCGAAAGCTTAACAAAGGACCCTTGAGTGTCGGCTACTCTATTGATATAGCATCTCTGCATGTTATTTATGATCTTATTTCTATTTCAACTTCGGAAAGGACATTTTAAAGACTCTAAAACGGGTGATGACCAAAGGAGCGCGAGCTACCTGGGATCCTTCCCCTTCCGGTGGGACCCTTACCCCTCACACTTGTCTTGGCGCGCTTAGTCGCCGGGATTGCCGGAGCGCAGGATCTATTGTCGCTAATGACCCAGAATCACCTCCGATTACAATTCCAACTTATTCGTTTAAAATTTAAAAATAACTGCAGCAAACTATTTGGAAGTCATTTTTTTGGGAATCTGCGGGCTTTTACGAGTTCAGGGGTGTATCATTTCTCATTAACAGGCAGAAATTAAATATTAAAATACCCTCATTCAATCGTGCAAATATGTAGATTCCGAGTATTTCTATTTTCAGACAGAAATTTGGATAAGGCTATTGTCGATATGCAGACAGTATT
Organism: Belonocnema kinseyi; assembly: GCF_010883055.1. Classification (NCBI taxonomy): domain Eukaryota; kingdom Metazoa; phylum Arthropoda; class Insecta; order Hymenoptera; family Cynipidae; genus Belonocnema; species Belonocnema kinseyi. The sequence goes on from NC_046660.1 coordinate 143,190,958, forward strand.
AAACAATAGAAAAATCTAGCAAACTTGATCTTTTCAAATATTTCTTTACATCTGAAGGTATTTATTTATGACTACGTTATTTATAATTTTAAATCCAAATTTCTGACTAAAAATAGAAATTTTCCGAATCTACATATTTTCACGATTGAATGAGGGAATATTGATATTTAATTTTTGTCTGTCTATGAGAAATGATATACCCCTGGACTCGTGAAAGCCTATAGATTCCCAAAAAATGACTTCCAAATAGTTTGCATCAGGTATTCTTAAGTTTTAAGTGAATAGGTTGGAACGGTAATTGGAGATGATTTAGGGTCATTAGCGACAATAGACACTGCGCTCCGGCAATCCCGGCGACTAAGCACGCCGAGACAGGTGTGAGGGGTAAGGGTCCCACCCCAGTGGGCACAAAGTTTGGCGACGTCTTTACGACATCTTTACGACTTCCTATGTCTATGTCGTTAAGGTGTCTTTACGATATCGTAAATAAGTCGTATGATCTGACGATGTCTTTACGATATCGCAAAGACCGAGTTTTTGCGCCGATTCATAACCATGGATGAAACATGTATCCACTACTACACTCCTGAGTCAACGCAACAGGCAAAACAGTGGGTTCCACCGGGCCAAAGTGCTCCGAAGCGTCCAAAAACGCAACGATGGGTCGGAAAG
>NC_046660.1:143191729-143206037 GCF_010883055.1 Belonocnema kinseyi
AGCTCATAGCTGAAACTGAGGCGTATTTTGGAGACCTTCCGATCGAGTACTTTTCGGACGGTATCAAAAAGTTAGAAAATCGTTGGACTCGCTGTATGGACCCAAAAGAAGAGTATGTTGAAAAATAAAACCGACTTTGGCCAAAAAAACGTCTCCGTGTTTCATTTTTCAGGGACTTATCAGACTGCCTAGTATATTCATTTCATCGGATGATTTTTTTCTCATGTTAAATTAGGTATCTTTGAAAATCACACTTGTTTATTTTAAAAGGGCTGGAGACATGAGCTTTTGTAAGGTCATCGTTGCACTCTATTTTCTTCGAATGTACAATCAGGCTGTGGTCACTAAATAGGCACTCGTGAAGACACATACTTTGATCCTGTTTTGCGGGCTCGTTAGATGGCTCTGTAGTACTTTCCCCCGCCACACGTCGCTCAGGGGCCAAAGTTTGATCTATCTCTCTTACTCCTTCGTTGTTTTCCGAACATCAGCACATGTGAAACCTAACCCATTAAGAACTGTTTGAGAGCTAATATCTAATTTGTTGTCATCATTTTCCACCTGGTGATTATGTTTGCAGTACACAACTGAACACTAAAAAAGGGAGCGGTACCTTCTGTATTATTACCATAAAAACAGAGTAATATTTTGAGAAAGGTACCTGCCGATAAGAAAATTGATGTCGAAAATGATTATAAAATTTAAATGAAAACTGCTTTCAAACATACTTCCATCATCTTTCGTTTTTCCTTAGAACATGTTTTTATGAAAAAAGCAATAGAAAAACAAGCAGAAATATATAAATAATTATTCCGGTAATTATTTATGTATTTTTATTGGATTTTTCAATTTAATAAGTCTTTTTATTACATTATCTACAAATCATCTGGATATAACCTCAAGCATCTATTATCTTATCTTAAAAACCTGCGGGCTCGTTTGATGGTACCACCGTCGATTATCGCTCTGCACTTTTAAAGCATTGAGTGACCACAGCATGTGTACAATGAAGAATATGACTTGTATGGTATTTCTGCATTCAGAAAAGAATGCTCTATGTCTATAGTGTTTTGAGATCTTTAGACACACCCACGCTGTTGTACTCACTGCACTACATGCCCCTTAGCTCACCCGGACAGCAGCAGGGTCCTAAGCCCCGAAGATCACAATGCCTACGCTAACTGTGTTTCACATCTGGCACCAATCTCAAGAAAACCTTCTTAAGTTCATTTCTGAATTTTCTCTTGATTCTGCAATGAAATGAACGAAATTTTTAGTTCCCAAAAAATTTGTTAAGAATACTTCTCTGACGTTCAACGGATTTGCACGGTTCTTAAAATTCTGAATCGAATGATATATACTTTTAGGAGTCACTTTTTTCATAAAAATTAAATACAATAATTCTCTAAAAGTAGGCAACTTTGACTAAGGTTATTGTTAATATAATACCATTTTTTAAATGAAAAAAGTGACTCCTAAAAGTATATATCAATCGATTCAAAATCACACGAAACGTGCAAATCCGTGGAACGTCAGATAAGTATTTTTAGCTAATTTTCGCAATTTCCGTCAAGATTGGTAGTTACTGGCCTTCAATTTACTCCGTGCAGATACTTCCTTGACCTCTATTTTTTCATATTTATTTAAGAAAAGTTGTTTAGATAGGTACACATACTTGTAGATGAAAAGTCAATAAATGTTTATGACTGCGTAAATTTATGAAATAATCATTACTAGCCGAGAAATAATTCCTCAAATTTCTAAAAACACTACAAAAAAGTGTTTTCTATTGCAATCTTACTCTCTAATTGTGAAATAATAAGTGCAGGCCCGGAAATTAATCTTATAAAAAGCAGGGTTACTTAGACTAAGCATGTTTTTATTATTATCAATTATCATTGACATGTTACGCATATCCCTTCTACATTATTTCTTGACACGAAAGAGGATAGGGGGAGTTCTGGATACAGATTTTCCGTATGAATAGCAAACTTGCGGCTAGAGCACAGAAGGTTGTAAAATTGGTTTCGCTCCTTGTGCTGACTAATGAATCACAGTTTTGAACTATCCATACTATTTTGAACTATCCAATGATGCGTCATTGAAAATTTCCAAGATCTGCAACCACTCTCGTGATATTATAACAATTCTCGGTAAAAAAATTCCTTTCTGATGACGTAATCGTTGATTCCTGGAATCCTTATCAATGTGAACTTAATTAATTAAACGTTCTCCTTTGATATTTGCCGACATGGGCGTCATATTTTATATGATGTTAAACAATTCTCGGTAAAAAAAATTCCATTCTGATGACGTCATCGTCGATTCCTGGAATTCTTATATATGTGAACTAAATAGAGTAAACGTTTAAATACGTATTATTTGTTCACTCTCGCGTTAATTATTGCACCATATGGTGAAATACTACGAAAAGGCAACGGAAATTGGATGGAGGGGGTAAGCGTCTATAAGAGGAGATCAGTTCTTCTCTTTCTTCAGTTTGTTGTCAGATGCCAGATTGTGAAGAAGAAAAGCAGCAAGCGCTTAAAAGTCGTTTAAATGTTTTCCTAAAGAACATTCAAGTGCTAAAGCAAGCCATTCAAGTGCGAACCGATAAACAAACTCTGACAAGGAAATTGAAGAGTGTGAATCTTGAAAATAACAAGCAGTGAAGGTGAAGAAAAAAGAATGGATTTCCTAAAATTAAACAAAACCGCTCGCAGTGAAGATTTTCTTCCAACAAAGAAGCTGACAGACCCAGAAGTTAACAAGGAATATGAAATAACGGACATAAAGGAGGCTAAAACAAAATATGGAACGAGAACGCTTGTAATCATAAAAAACAAATTCACCGTTTTCTTACCTCAAAGAATGGCAAAACTGTTTGAAGAGGATAAAAATCTGTTTATGCAAATGAAGAAAGCCTGTGAAGATCAGCGTCTTGAAATGGTATATTTGGGTGGACGCTTCAACTCTATTGAATTTTTGGAGACAAATGTATAAGTGTGCAATTTTTCAAATATCGCTAAGCCAATGACAAGCTTCGGTGTGATATTCACCATGCCTTATACACCACAAAATCAAATGCTACATGCGACAACATACAACCTGAATTCATCATTCACAAAACAAATTATTGTTGGTGCTGAATTTAAAAAAGACGGAAAGCTCGCCTCAGCAGTGAAATTTCAGGCCAGTCATCCTCATGCAAGTATAACCCTAAATCTTGTAGAATGGAAATTATTTAAAAGTTACTTTAACCTCATGACACTCTTCTTTGATGGCCAAGAGAAGCAACAATGCATCGAATGTGGAAATTTCCATATACACATGACTATATCTTTTGGAAAGTATATAGTGGCTTTAGAGAAAATTCACGAAACGCAAAAATATTATCCATTTGTGCTGCAAGAAACAACAAAAGGTATCATTATTGAAACCATCGCTAAAAGTGTCTGGCGTAACGCGAAATCACCATCTGTGAAAAGTGCTAAATCTTATATACCAAAGAACTATACGAGTTTAAAGAGTGGGGCAATGAAAAAACTTATATTTTCTAATCTTATGCGATTTGAAATTCTATTTCCTGAAATGGTGACTTTTTATCGTCAGAATGTGTGTGACGAAGTGATTGAGAAATTACCACAACTCAGATGCGTGAATGGTAGCTTTGAAAATAAAAAATGTCATGTGTTTTGTTCGTAAGAAATATCTAAATAAAAATATAATTTAAACTAAATTCGCCTTTTTTTCATTTACTAGATTAAGGGTAGGTAGATGTGTAAGTAAAAAAGACATATATTCCCGAAAATAATGAAGTATATTCAGAAAAAAACTTAAAATTAATAAAAAAGACACTTACAAGCTAGACTTATCTACCCAACTATTGTGTGAGTCGTCGAAACCTAACCATTTTACAAATAGCTTATTTCCTCGCTTTTTCGGTACTTTTACAACCAGATAACTGTCAGGATGTCTAACTTTACCTAGTTCTTGTTCATAACAACTACCTGCAATAGCATTACCTTGATAATCTTTAAGCATATGCGCACTTTGTCTACAAATTTAAATTTCGCTTTCTCAACTGCATATTTTACACTGTAATCGAAAAAAAAATTTTATGCATCAAACAAAAATTTATTCCCATTTTCTTCAGTAACATGTTTTGGTTTCATTTGAACAGTCTGATGCCTAGTATCGTTGTAAGATGAAACTAAATCTTTCAAAATATCTATCCATTTGCAATTTCCCTGTAAGCTAAATTGCATCCACATTTTATTCTTTAAAGTACGATTAAATCGCTCGCAAATGGATGCTTTTAAATTGCTAAACGTCGAGTACAAATTCATCTTTTATCGCTTCATAAGATTTTCAAAATATAAGTTGTAAAATTCTTTGCCTCTATCAACATGTAAATTTTTCGGCATGCGTCCTTTGTCAAGTATAGATTCCATAGCTACAGCTACATCTTCACCCTTCTTGGATTTAGCTGGAATAGCCCAAGCAAATTTGGAAAATATATCAATTACAGTCAAAATGTACTTGTACTTGTACTTCAACGAAATCCGTTTGCCAAGCCTCATCGATGCTACGGATATCAAAGTGTCGACATTGATAATTTCTTCTAGCAGGCCTATGTAGCTCCTTCACTAGTTTCAGCTTTTCGTTGTTCATTTTGTAGTGTGTTCAGCTTGGCATCCAACGGAGAAATGAGCTCTGAATTGAAATGCGCCAGTTCTTGAATGGAATCCACATCAACTTTTAAAATATTTAAACTTTTATATGAGGAAGTTTCTAGAGTTTCAATCATCATATTATTGTTAACAACTTCAGTTCGCAAGGAAGCTATGACATCATCCAGTCTGAATTTCTTGCTGTAACACATGTTGCATCATATTTAAATTTACTGCATGATCTCAATCTTTTGCATCAGCTTTTTCTTTCCGATATCATAATGCCCATCCGTGGTGAATTTGAATCCAACTCCTGGTGGACCTCGACTTGCCATCTGAGCTCACTTAATATGACGTCCGAACACATCGATACTCATTTTGCGAATGACCAAATTGTCGTCAAATTGATTAATAAATATTAATTATCAATAATAAATTGATAAATTAATTTTTTTAAATTGTTTAATAAATAATTCCAGCCTCTCGTAATTCTTCAATAATTGACATAATTTCATTTGTGTGACTTGGATTTCCCGCTTCTTGAGATGCTAACAGTAAACGCAATCTATCAACTAATTCGTTTGGATCATCCCAATAAATGTAGTATAATTTATTAGTCTCTGTAACAACCATATATTTTGGAATTAAACCGTTACCCATTGAAGAGCGCTTTTCAATTTGTTTATTGTTAGTTTTCAAAGGTGAAAGGGGAACTAGTTTTTTTATAAAATGTTTATATTTGAAAGATTTATAATCACGAAAATCCCCATCAACTCTATAATGTTTTCGATGCAAATTTGTTGAAATTGCAATATTTAAAAAATTTTCAAGGTCTTCATTATTTATAGCAGTACTATTTGGTATCTTTTTAAACAAAAGTTCAAGCAAACCCACAGTATTTGGATAGCTTGCAGTGCCTACATTAATAAGATTTTTATTGAAACTGATCGAAGAATCTCCAATCATTAGTTTGTCTGTCAATAATTTTCGTACACCATAAACATTATCTATATCTCTCCTTCTCTCCACCAAATTTGATGATAATCAATTGCTATATAATTTGATGGAAAGGAAACTGGTGTTTCTAAATCCTCTGAAGCCTCAGAATCGTATGTTGACCAGAATGAAGTTTCATCATCATCTTGATCATTTTGCTCTTCACCATCATTTTGAAACTCTTGCTGAAATTATTCTTTAGATTCACTCTTGATTTCATTTTTCATTTTATTCTTGGCTTCATTTCCGATTGGATCAATTCTTTTAACAGTTTTAAAACCATTAAATATTTTCTCAAATGGTGTAGTGATGGGCTTAAAGGTATCATTTAATGTCTGATCAACTGTTTCTTTACCCAACTTTCGTAATCTATGCTTTCGTCGAATCGCTCCACTAGCTTTAGCAATTTCATGCAAAATATGTTTTTGCTTATGAAAGCCCTCCTCACGTGTAGACATGTTAATACCGTAGTGTTCAAAGTGTAACTGTCTCTATGTAGTCATTATATACATATTTATTGCTTTTCCAGATTAACAAAACAGTCAAAACCTTTTCTATATCTACCTTGATTCATATTTCTATCCTTATCAATTACAACAAATCCATTCTTATCATCATACCAGCAAGCTAAACACACCTTTTTAAATTGTGAATAAGACATGACACTATTCACATGATCCTATAAAATTTAGAGTAAACATAAACATTTTCAAATCTCAATCAATTTGGGTGTATTAACAGAGCCAACAAAGCATTTGTCTTTCCACAGTTGGAAGGTCCACAAAATATTGCTCGTACACTTCTTGGTAATAGATGTCCATGCCGTTTTTCTTTTTTCTCATGTTGTACAAGCGAATCGAAATTATCGATAGGTAGCTTTATAGGTTATGCTTCAAACTGCATCTTGACTATGACTGAGTGAAAACTGTAAATGTAAGGTTTATGTAGGTTCAGTCTTTAGTCTGAAAGTATCTCTCAAACAGATATGATCGTTCACGGTGACAAACCTACAGTCAGTCGTAAGCGATCCTCGAAAGAGGCAAGACGTGGCAAAGGTCTGTTGAATAAAATTATTAATAATCTTCCTGTAGAGTTACATATTCCTGGATACCAGTACTGTGGACTAGGCATGAAATTGGCACAGCGAATTGTGCGAGGTGATCCTAGAATCAATCCTCTTGACGCTGCTTGTAAGGAGCACGATATAGCCTACTCACAAAATAGAGAAAATATAGAGGCTAGAAACTCAGCTGACAATGTACTAACTGAAAAAGCTTGGAAACGTGTCCTTGTTCAGGACGCAGTCTCAAAAATAAAAGGTCTACCACCACACTCAAAAAAATACTTACAGCAGCTGAAAAATCAATTATACCAGGTAATGATGCACAAACAGTTATCAAATCTGCTCTCAGAGGTGCACGTGCAGCTGTAAAAAAGACAGGTGGAAAAAGAAATGTAAAGAAACCTCGAATTATATCAGTTCCAAAGAAATTGGGTGGCTTGCTACCCTTTCTTGTACCCATCTTTGCCGGTCTAAGTGCTGTTGGTGCGCTAGCTGGTGGAGCTGCGGGAATAATTGAAGCTGTTAATGATTCAAATGATGCAAAACGAAAGCTCGAAGAAAGATAACGTCATAATGAAGCAATGGAAGCCATATAATCAAGGAAGGGGACTTAAGTGCAAATCAAAAAACTTAAAGTGACGCTACCTCACCGAGCATTAACCGATGCAGATTCACTTAAATTCGCAAAATCTTTAAAAATTAAACATTTTAGAGGTGTTTTTATGCGTAATGGATTACCAAACTGTGGGCCACGTAAATGTGAAAGTGCTATTGTTAACCTTGATGATAAAAACAATCTAGGTACTCATTGTGTTGCGTATAAAAAGTTTAAAAGTAAAATAATTTATTTTGATAGCTTTGGTAACCTCAGGCCACCTTTGGATCTCTTTAAGTATCTCGCTGTTGGTAGCGTAAAATATAATCATGAAAGGTATCAAAATTATGATACTTTTGTATGTGGACATTTATATCTTAAATTTTTATGCAATCAATTAAAATCTCAAAGTATGTATAATCTATATAAATGTAGAGGCTAATGATTTCAAGCCAGTCAAAGACTAGCCGTCAGCATGGATGATTCATTGACGTTAACATTATCGGGCACTTCTTCGATCCTAGAAAATCAGTATTTTCCTCCAATTGAGTTGTCTCCATACAAAAATTAAGCTCTTCGTCTTGTGGAATTTCTAACCTTCAACTCAATTTTCAATGTAGACCTACAGGAAGTTATGAAATAGGTGATATATAGCGCTATCTACAGAATGTTTTAGTAAAAAAGGGTATTGAAATTCATATTAAATCTAATAATAATACATTACGAAGTGAAATATGTTCCAATCGAGATATAAATTTTTTTAAATCAGACTAAATTGCAAGTTTATTGGGATTTACACCAAGAATATTGGAACCTAATAAACGTCATGAATCTGGCCAACCAGTATCCATTATTAAAATAAAGACTCTCAGAATTGATTGTAACATAACTACAGGAGCGTACATTAATGGTCAAAAAGTGCACACTATTCATGAATTTTTTCCCCGTTGTACGGCCAGGATATAAGATAGTGGAAGTCCCATCGCACATCATTTACTTGCCGATCGCCATCAAGACAATAGATCACATACAGCTCCATATAGTTGATCAAGACGGACATTTGGTTAATTTTCATGGAGAAATTATAACACTCAGACTGCACATCAAGTCTTTACGATAATGGGTATTGTTTTCAATAAAAAGGTCGGATTCTGCTATAATACTTTAGTACCATGGAGCAAAAGCATCAGTCGACAACAGACTGTCAAAGGGATAACACCTCAAAACGTACTGCTGTTGAAAAGGCTGGGTTTCGAGGTCATACCACTCGCAAAAAGAAGAGAATAAAAAGATTCAAGATTTTTTGTGCTTGCATCTGTATTTCTGTATATCGACGTTTAATTGTTTGTCATGGAGGGGGAAATTTTAAATATTGAAACTCCCATTATTTTCGACGAATCTATCGCTCATTGTGAAGTGCATGCACACCAGTCATATGCTTCATCAAACTTCAATAATAGTGATGAGATTAGAATTGCAGTTCAGAATCAAGATCATTGTCTCCTGTTGAGCAAAAGTTCACTACACATACACGGCAGAATCGTAAGAACTGATGGAGCACCAGTAATAAACACAATTTTAGTTTCTAATGCCATCTGTAATTTGTTTGAAGAAGCAAGATATGAAATCAATGCAATAGAAATTGATAGAGATAAAAATGATGGTCTCACTAGTCTCATGAAAAATTATGTACCTCTAAATCCCGGACAATCACGTTACATACAGAATACCGGCTGGCTTGAAATAAATGATAATAATCAATCACTAATCATCGCCACTGGTTACTTTGATGTAGCCATACCTCTTAGCATGATATTTGGTTTTGCTGAGGAATATCACAAAAACATTGTCAATGCTAAACATGAAATTATTTTGACAAGATCAAAAAGTGATGTAAATGCCATTTTGCAAGCAGCCCCCATTGAGCAGTATAAAATTGAAATTAATAAAATAGAGTGGTTATTGCCTAGGATTAGATTGTCAGATTCACGCAAATTTCAGTTACTAAAATATATTGAAAAAGATCCACCTATTTCAATAAGTTTTCGAACTTGGGAACTGTATGAGTATCCTCTACTTACAACTACTTCAAACTATATTTGAACTGTAAAAACATCAACACAATTGGAAAAACCAAGATTTGTTGTACTTGGATTTCAAACAAACAGAAAAAATAATACTATTAGAAGCTCTGGCAACTTTGATCATTGCAATTTGACTAATGTAAAACTACTTTTAAATGATCAGTGCTATCCTTATAGTAATTTGAATCTTGATATTAATCGAAATAGGTATGCTCTTCTTTATGAAATGTATACGAACTTTCAAGTTAATTACTATGGTAAAGAAGCACAACCATTTCTATCCAGAAGAGAATTTATAGAGTATGCACCTCTAGTAGTAATTGACTGTTCTAAGCAAAATGAATCCTTGAAATACGGACCAGTTGACGTTCGATTGGAATTTCAAACTAGTGAAAATTTTCCCGCTCAAACAACGGCATATTGCTTAATTTTGCATGATCGTTTACTTGAGTATAAACCAATAAGTGGTGTGGTGAAAAAGTTGATATAAAAACTACTGAAACCAAGTAGAAATAGTTTAGTTGAATATATATAATTAATTATAATCTATTTATTTTTAAGTATACCCTACTGCTTTTTTCGATTCGAAATAAAAAATAATTTTAAATGAAAAAGGAAAATTATATTGTTTTTTCAGAGTTCGTTTTCCCTATAATTATAATAAGTGCGAATAGTAGATAAACGAATGATTGGTTGGTGAACATCGTTGACATCGGTATCTTCGATCTGCTGGATCAGGTTGCATTCAAAAGCTACATCAATTTAGGAAAATGATTAGCATCTAATTTTTCAATTAGAAGTAAATTTGCTTTAAAAAAAATTTTATTTTCAAGTTGCATTAAATAAAAAAGAACAATTTAGATTCAATTGATTTTCTTTTATTCACAATAACTTGTTTTTTACAAACAATTTGACAGTTTTTCGATTTCTTCTTCTTTCAATTTATATATATATATATATATATATATATACTTCTTTTGTTACTATTTCCAATCATACATATTTTTTATTTACATCAATATGTAGATTATAGACTATATCTTCCACATAAAAGATTATACACTACTGCTAGGTCTCTATCTCTCTCACTCACCGACTCATACATCCACACCACTCGTCACATTAATCCTATAGTCCTCAAACGTGATTGTCCTCAAAGTGGACCCTTTAATCCCTTTGGCTTTCTTTTTCTCCCCTTCTTCACCCAAAACTTTATAAGAATACAATTTTGATCTTAGCTTCACAAATTCAGCTATAATTTTCCCGTTACATTCATCCTTCATGAGTCCCAAGACTTTTTTGTTTAGTAATTCAATTTCGTATTTGGTGGATAGTCTGAGGTGTGAAATTTATCGGAATCTTTTTTAATATACTCATAAATGTTTGGTTCTGTAGTGTGGTAAATCAAGCTGTCTCTGCCGGTGTAGAGTAATTTTGTCTTTTCACCGAATGTGTACTTCATGTAATTATAATGAAAGTCGTGAATCATTATCTTTGATATGTCTAGAACTGTGAAGCCTATATAGATGGGCTTATTGAATTTAATTTTGGTTTTACTCATTTCAATCATCACCATGTCCTCACCAAATATAGCGCAGCTATGAAAGTTTGGTTTGGCAATCAGAGATTTTGCACCCCATCTTCCCTCCCACTTTGTCACTAATCTGACATCTTTGTGTTTCCTTACGTTTTCCGTGGTCTTTCCAAAGACAGAGTTGTTCATGAGTTTAAAGAATTTTTTTTTAAATTCATTTTGTGCCTTCTTCCTCAAATCAGTATTCAAATCAATATAGGCTTTTAGCCGTGGCTTTTACTTGAATTCTAAAACTCGATGAATTTTAACTAGTTTCATTCCCAATTTTAAATACTGTTTTAAGTTTTGATAATGCAGAACGTAATTCGTCTTTGATTTCAAATTGGTAATTAGTTTTGGGATTTTAGATGGTGGAAGAGGAGATACAAAATGCTCTGGACATAATGGTATGTCTTTATGCAAATCATGGAGTTCTTCAGGATATTCCAAATCCACTTCAAGAATATAACGTATTTCTGAATCATCGGGAATGTTGAAAAAATTTGGTTCGTTTTCAAAATCAGTGAACCATTTAAAATTGCTATAGGGTAAAGATTGGCTCATAGCTTTACCGTATTGATTGTTTATATCGAAATGAGTAATATAGGACTCGGGTACATTTTCATCAAAATTCGGCCCCATGAATCTATTATTTGCTTGCGCATACCTATTGGAGCACTGAGACACACCACCTCTTATTGCTCCTTCAACGAGTAATAACATTTCCACATCTGTCAATAGATCGACTTCAATTCTAGTATACTTTAACATAGCATCGAAAGAAAGCCCTGGGTCTGTATAGTAGTGTAATGGATCCAAATTATAAGTTTCAATGCAGCGACATCTAAAACTTTTAAAAATGTCCGCCAAGAGAAAAACATCATTTTTCAAGTATAAATCCGAATATTCACCTAACGCTTTTAAGTTAAATTTTTCCCACACCTTGCACGCATGATTATAATCTTCATCTGAAATACCCTCATCATTTAATTTGGAATAAAATTCCTCTTTTGCTGGCAGACAATCTTCCTCTTATTTCTGCCAATTATCAACATAATCATATGGAAATATGCCTTTTCTTGTTAATACTTCAAATTCATAATCATTTTTTGAATATTTTCTTGTAATCAATTTTGCATCACTGCTAAGATTTGAAGCTAATTTGGAGAGGCTACTTGGCATAAATCGAAAAGAGTCTATGAATCTAAGTTTCACTTTTGTATTTTGCACCCATTTCGTAAAGGATATATATTTTTCCTTGTTGATAGGTAATAATGAGATATCACCCTCAAAGCTTGTAGCCAATTCTTTGATGAAAAAGTGAGAGTCGTATCCAGATAAATTATGAAACACTAGGAATTACATGTGAGTCTTGGTAATTTACGTTACACCTGTCATGAGAAGGGCTACGGTATTTACCTGTAAAATGGTCATGATCCCGATGTTTAACATCATCTTGGTTAAAATCTTGTTCGCAAATATGACAAACTTTTGCGTTTTGAAAATCATACTCTTGCTTTAATGTTAAGAGTTCCATTGGAAGTGGATTTTTAAAATAAGAATCTACTTTCTCAGCTAACTTTCTCAACTCAAGGATAAACCACGTGATGCAGTCCTTTCCACGATAAACTTGAGGTTCAGATTTTGAATCGTCAAAACTGCATTTTGTGTAATAAGCAACACTTGTAGGTATATGTTTCTGATAAGCATTTCCATGCATATTAGTAACTGGCTCTAACAAACACTCTATATCAGCATATACTGCAAATTGAACCCTCTCTTTGTATTTATAATTTTTTAATTTCAAAATGTTATCCTCTTCTGTCAGGAGTATTAGTGTGCAATTATTATTCAGATTATCACAATCAATTCTATGTTTTTCAAGAGATTTTTCCAATTTAAAGTGACACAAACACCTGTCAAAAAATAAGTGGAGCAATTCGCTTTTGTTATTTGTGATTTCACTAGTCTAGATAGATTTTTGATTAAAGAAAAATGATAAACTTCTACGTCTGAATCAAAGTTAGTATTTTTAATCATAAGAAGGTGAATAGTAGCTTTTTGAGATTTTTCCTGGCTTATAAAAACTGGAACAATTTCCTCTTTCTTACTGTATTGAGCAGACTCTAATCCGTACATATTTATACTTAAACCGTTTCTTCTCTCAAATTTTGGAACATCCTCAAGAGTAATTGGATACTTCATGTCATTATATCTGAGTTCTGAACCATCAAGCTTAGGATAAGAACTCGTTAGACTGGAATTAGCTTTAGCAGGGTGAAGAGGCCGCCATTATTGACCAGAGAAAACAATACGAGTCTTTATTTTTAATATTACCTACAGCTTTTTTTCTCTGTATAAAATCAGGTAATTTAATGAAAGTTAAAGCTCCAACTTGAAAAGGGGCTTATCTATTTATGTTAACTGTTAAGCTAACAATTTCTATTAATCTCCACCCTGAATCTGATGTTTTTAAATCTTGAATTTTAACTTCAACTTGTTGACGAATTTTATCCTCAAACCATCCACCAATATTCGTAGACGTTAGAATAGGATTATTTTCTGTGCAAACACGTTTTGCCTCGATTTTTCCTCCCCTCCCACTAATGCCTTGAAAATACCTGTGAATTCAATGCAAGCTTTGATATTACCTGTACTATTAATTACATTCTTAATTCGCGGAATACACATGCGTTTACAATCATCTAAAAATGTATTTAAATCTTTATGAATTAAATTCGTTATGAGTCCTGTTCTTATTCGTGTTCGAAACGCTCTTGCTACATCATCCCAACTCACCCTCTCGTTCAGTTTCTTCGAAGATTCATTCATACCAGTTCCTGTCTTGAGCAACTTCTTGAATTTTCTGCTCCTTGTCTTCAGATCACCAATTAACGTCATAATCGCATGTTTTTGTCCCACGGATAGCAGAATGTTCTTCCTCAATATTTTGTTTAATATCCTGATGTTTTTAGTTCCCGCCCTCGTCCACAATATAATTTCATCAACTGCTGGGGGTTGCTTCTCGAGTTGATATCCCATCTTCATGATATGTAGAACTTTTTTACATTTTTGGAAATCTATTTTTAGCTTTAAATGGAATCAGCGAACAATTATAGAAAAACTGTGTAAATTTTCAGTTATTTCAGGTTATGTAAGTCCTGTTATCAACTGATGACACTTGTAGAAACACTGCATAGATTTAAAATTATTTAAAGGTTATGTACTAGACAGTCTGATAAGTCCCTGAAAAATGAAACACGGAGACGTTTTTTTGGCCAAAGTCGGTTTTATTTTTCAACATACTCTCCTTTTAGGTCGATA
>NC_046660.1:143206137-143223147 GCF_010883055.1 Belonocnema kinseyi
AGGCGTCATTTGAAGAATCAAGCTCGACGAAAATGGTTCACATTAGTGAATACTAATGCCATCTCTTAGAATTTTCAGGTACTTATCAGACTGCCTAGTATGTCTTGTTATTCACTGATGACACTTATAGAAATACTACACAGATTTAAAGTAATTTGAAATTGTGCGAGTATTATTATTAACTGATGGAATTACCGAAAAAATTGTACTTTGATATAGATCTTGGAGCGTTTTATACTTCAAACCTACTCGTGGTTGTTTACCAGTACAATGATAAAAAATAGAGAGGGCACCGCTTATATGGTGCCAATATTGGTGAAATATGGCAAAACTTTCAATAAGAATTATAGGAATCATGATGACGTCATCAGAATGGAATTTTATTTATCGAGAATTGTTTAATATTATATGACGCTCCTGTCAGCAAATATCAACGGAGAACGTTTAATTAATTTAGTTCACATAGATAAGGATTCCAGGAATCGAAGATGGCGTCATCAGAATGGAATTTCGTTTACCCTAGAAATTTTTTAAGATTATATTAAATATGACGCCCCTGTCGGCAAATATCAAAGGAGAATGTTTAATTAATTTAGTTTACATAGATAAGAATTCCAGGAATCGACGATGACGTCATCAGAATGGAATTTCGTTTAGCGAGAATTTTTTAACATCATATAAAATATGACGCCCATGTCGGCAAATATCAAAGGAGAACGTTTAATTAATTAAGTTCACATTGATAAGGATTCCAGGAATCGACGATGACGTCATCAGAATGGAATTTTGTTTGCTGAGAATTGTTATAATATCACGAGAGTGATTGCAGATCTTGGAAATTTTCAATGACGCATTATTGCGATAAACATTTAATACATAAATTATATTATTTTGGGGTGAAAAACTTCAATTCCGGGAATAGCAGGTATTAAATAGTCTAATATTGCCATATCGTAAATCATATCATCTCCTATTCCATATTTTTGGGGCTGAAAATATCCATTTCCATGATTTTTAAGTATTGATCTCTAATATCGATAGTGTGGATAGTTTAAAACTGTGATTCATTAGTCAGCACAAGGAGCGAAACCAATTTTGCAGCTTTCTGCGCTCTAGCCGCAAGCTCGCTATTCATACGGAAAATCTGTGTCCAGAACTCCCCCTACCTATCTACTTACGAATTAAGGCATACACATAAGTTATGTTTATTACAAGTTTTTTTACATAAAATAGTCGCAGAAAGTTGAAATAAAGTTTGGAATTTTGAAAATGCTCTATTTGAAATTTCATCTAATCGCGTCCTAAAAAGATGTATACGGTACATGTACATCAAAGAAATGTATATGCTGCCCGCATTATGATGAATAGAGAATTTTCTTTTAATTGCTGTCATATCTCCTTATTCTCCCGGGTAGAAATTGTTGTATGCTACTTGTCTTACATTATTTATATGCTAACTTTTTAGCAGTATATTTTTTAATCAAACTAGATAAAAAACTTTATTCATAAAGATATATTTAAAAAATAATTTCTGTCAATTAATTGTTTTCTTGGGGGACCTTGTAAAGCCCTCGACAGGTAAAACGAGTAATACAGGTGTGAGTACAAAAAAGTACATTAATTTTCTTATGCTTAATTATACTTAAATTTAAAAAAGAACAAATGAAAAAAAAATTACCGAGAAGCAAACTTTGAAAAATTTCATTTTTTTCTGAAAAAATTAAAAACATTTGGTGTCTTAAAAATTTGAAAAGAGTTTTTCTTAAAGATCGATTTAATTTTAAATCACGTAAGAACGTTTGAAAATCATATATAACATATCGAGCCTCAAAAACCTTTTTTCCTAGTTTCTAAACTATCGGATGAATGCTGTCAAGCATTTATGATACCGCACTCAGCGTGGCGTCGTAGCTATGGGGATTAGGCGCTCGACTTATAAGCCTGCGATGCGCACTTTCGATTCTCGGCGATTGCGGATATTTTAATAAACTGCGTTTGTCTTTAGTTATAGGTAATAAGTCTTCTCTAGTCAAATTTAACAATAAGTTTAGTTTTAGAATAACGTGCGGAGTATAGTTAATAATCGAATGTTAATAAAAATACGAGAAAACGGAGGAGTCTTTGTCAGAGGCTACAGAAAGCTGTAAAATCTTCAGATTAAACTTTTGCAAAGAAAATGTATTTCTATGCAAATGTGTGAATTCAAATAATTTTAACTCTAGAGAGGCAGAGTTGAATTGGTGAGAATTAAAATTTCAGAATTTACATTCCGCATGAAGGAATTAAGACAACTTATTACACATATTTTGCGAACTTATTAGAAGCAATTAAATAAAATCAAAATATGACCACTTCTAAGGAATAAAAATTATCTCTGTGAGGTGCGTTACCGGTACAATTAGAAGGAATTAAATATATTGAAAACACGTTCTCTTTGGGCGAATAGAAAAATGTGTGGCGGTCGCTAAGGAAATAGAAGTGAATAAGTTTAGCAGGTATCTTATTCTTATTGTGGCCTTTTAGACCGATGGAAAAATTGCGCATTCAAAATAATAGAATAATCTTCACTTTTGCGCTGAAATCTGAAAATATTAATTTTTCTCGATTCTACGCTTATTGCCGGATGAGTAAGATCACTGACACGCAAAATTATTTATTAACATGAAAGTGAACTTTCAACATAAACTTTGTCCACAAAAGATAGAAATCAAACTACTAGATAACATCCTTTAAATTGATAACATTATCCCAAAAACAATGAAAATCTGACAAGAATCCACCTTTACCAAGATAGCTTGAGCCGCTCATTCTCACCCAACGAAAGTACTGAAGAATAATCTTATGGCCAATTCTCCAAACTACGAAATTGTTTCAAAACGTCCTGAAATTTTTCAATTTCCTCGTTATTTTGGAAAAAAATCTTAAACTACAAACCTAAGAGACGAAACATATAATTACGTGTGCATGTACTTTGAATTTCGAGGTTTGTTTTGGAGAACAGGCAAAGATATCATACACCTAGTTGCGGTAAGTGGCGTTGGAGTGGGGGGGGGGTATGTATAGCTACTACTTACGTCAGGTGCGTAGCTAGTGCCCTCTTTGTACTACCTTGCTCCTTCTTTCTCTGTAAAATCGTTGCTCTGAGGGTAGGATGTTAAATCTATATAATCCGTTGCTCCTCGCAGCAAATCACTGTCTTAGCAAAGATTTCTCAAAACACCGATAAAGTAGAAGCAGGGATTCTGACATGATTTAAAAAATAACAAATGACTATAAAATTATAATACTTTTGCAATTCTAATCCTTATTTTTTCATCGCACTGTCAATATTAATGTGTTCACTTGTTTCACTTTCTTTCAACACACTAACACATCCTCCAGAAATGGTAAATTAAGAGTAAATAATGAAATATGTGAAGCAGGAATGAAATCGTTTACCTCATATTTCCCCGCAGCTTTCGCTGGATCAAAATCCAACAAAAAGTGATCTTGGTCATGGTGAATCATGGTGAAAGTTCGATTATATATATGACTAGTGTTGCCGCCGAGCGAGAAATCCAGAAGTGCGAGACGAGATGGGACCAGACATACTATTTGTCTCGGTATTTTTCTTCGAGAAATGTTTAGAAACATCTTAAAAACCTCATGAATTCTTTGAAACATTTGTGAAACTTTTATAAAATCTGTTGTATTAATTTAAAAACATGAAAATCTTTTAAATTTATGTGCAATCCTTTAAATAGTTTGAAATCTTTATGAGTCTGGCCCAGTGACGATACATTACTGGGCCAAGTGTCACTTTTACCACAGCAAACCATGTTTTATTTGAATCGGTCCAACGTTGAGCCCGTGCTGGCAGTCCATATTGGCTATTTATATTTGCCGATCCTCCACCGATGATTGGCCCAGTATCAGTACTTTATTGCGCCAAGTCTCACTTTTATAACCTAAAAAACCAATCTTACACGAAAGATAAAAATTTTGTTTTTGAAAAATCGTCAAAGTTCATGATGAAATTTCTAAGTTCTGTCATTAAACATTTTGAATGTTTATGAAAAATTACATTTCCTGTCATTGCAAAAACTTGTAAAGTAGCCTACAGCGGAGAAAACGAAATATTACGCCAAGAAAAATTGTAATCGATTTAAAGTATTTATTTAAAAATTATTGTATTGATATTCCTGTTAACAGTTCGTGTATTTTACATTTACATTAACTTTTCTGAACTGTACCTTATGAGGATTACTTTTTCACAGTGTTTCATCTTGTCGGTTAAGCGAAGTGGCTAGCACTCCTGACTGCTCGGCGATAGATTGAAGTATATAGACATAGGTTCGATACCCCGTAGCGATAGAAATTTTATTTGTAATATAATGTTCAAAATGTAATATATGTATTCAATCTAAACAGGACCATTAATATTATTCATATTCAAAGTACTCGCAATACATAAATATTTATTTTTTAAATACCTTTTTTTGTCATATCCTTAGACTATAGCAGTAGTGGTAAAAATTAACCAAAATGTTTAAATGAAGTTTCAATTCTTAAAATTCTAAATAATATTCGAAAGATATGCAGTCGTATAATGATGAATGGATAAAGCAGATGCGTTCTAAGAAAAATTCAAGGATTTTTTATCAGTTTTTGAATTAACTCCGGCATCCAGGTTGATCCAATATTGGTACCCAGTGTTGCGCCGACAATGGCAGCCAAACTATGGGCCAATGCTGGGCCTTACGTGACTTCGCACTTGGGTATTCGTACTATCGTCCCCAAGTTTGTGAAATTTTTGTACAATCAATGGAATATTTGAAATCTCCTAAAATCTTGTAAACAATTTTGCAATAGTTTAAAATATTGGAAATGTATATATAATCCTTTAAATATTTCGAAATCCTTGTGAATTTTTTTAAATCTTTTAAAGTATATAAAATTTGTGGTAGACCTTGAAATTTGTTTGAAATCTTTTAGTTTTTTTAAACTTTTGAAATCATTGTGAAATTTTCAGAAAAATTTAAAAAACTTACTGAATTCTTTGAAATACTTATGAAATCTTTTATATTAATTTGAAAAAAATTAAAATCTTTGAAATTTTCGGGCAGTCCTTTAAATTGATTGAAATCTTTGTGAATTTCTTAGAATCTTTTCAAGTATGTAAAATCATTGCAATTTCTTCACATTTGTGTGTAATTTTTGAGAATCTATGAAAAAAGTTGCAAAATCTTTGAAATCTTTAAAAGGTTTTTTACATTTTTTGAGTTATATTGAAAACTTGATGAATTCCTTAAAATATTGGTACAATAATCGTTCCGAAACTTTTCGTATTTGTTTGAAATCATTAAGATATTTGAAATTTCTTAAAATCTTGTAAATAATTTGCAATAATATAAAATATTTGAAATGTTTATACAGGGTGTCCAAAAGTCCGAGGACGGTTGGATATATAAAATATTTTTTTTTTAAATGAAGGTGACCCCTGAAGTAAATTTCAACGAGGAATTCAATGGTGACCTTCATTTTTACCTTGAAGTTGACCTTCATGGCTTTTTGAAGGTCAACTTTATTTTTTTTTTAATGGAAGCCCCCTGTTTCTACATCTGCAATCGATAGAGCGGAAAGTTTTAAGTTCAGGTACGTACCCAAGTCATAGGTCAATTGTAACGTTCAAGGTCAGTTAGAGGTTATTTGAAATTAACAAAGTTTTCCAAGAGGTCAGTGTAATTCCTGAAGTCAATTTTAATGAGGAATTCAATGGTGAATTCGTCGTTGAAATTTATTTCAGGAATTAAACGGACCTCTTGGAAAACTTTGTTAAATTAAAATAACCTCTGTCTGACCTTGAACGTTACAATTGACCTATGACTCGGGTACGTACATGAACGTAGAATTTTCTGCTCTATCGATTGCAGATGTAAAAAAGGGGGTTCCCAAAAAAACAAAGTTGACCTTCAAAAAGACATGAAAATCAACTTCAAGGTCAAAATGAAGATTTCCATTAAATTCCTCGTTGAAATTTACTACAGGAAGGACCTTCACTTTTTTGAAAAATATTTTACCTGAGGAAATATCAAATTGTACTGGGACTTTTTAGACACCCTGTATAATCCTTTAAACATTTCGATATCTTTGTGAATTTTTTTAAATCTTTCAAAGTATGTAAAATCTATATACATGAAAATAAAAAAGTCTAGGAGGCTCTATAAATACTTTTGTGCAGAATAGAACAACTTTTTTATGTTCAAGATATATTACTTTTATTCATGAATAACAGTTTGTCAACTTCAGTAGCTTCTAGAACATTCTATACAACTATTTTTATTGCAAAGGGTGAAAAGGTCACTTGTATAATTTGTTTAATAGTCATGTAGGGTCTTCGAAGTCCGATATTCGTATGAAAATACGTTTTTAAATTTTGTCTACTATGTTCCACCACTTAAAAAAATCTCAAAAAATTCATGATAAATCTTTGATATGTAAGCAATCTGTGTGAATTTTTTCGTTAATGTATGTATTTTTGTTTTCAAGAAAATTCGACTTAAAATATTTGAATGTCTGTTAAAATTTGAATTTCCCGCCAAATATGGTCGGAAAAATCTATGAAATGTATTTTTAACAGATCTTTCATTTGACCCCAGGTGGATTAAAATCCGTCAAAAACAATCTGAGATATACGCAAAAAACTAGAAAATCAAAAACGTGACCTTGAAAAGTCATCTTCAAGGTTAAAAGGCTGAAACCTTCAGGAAAGATTTTTCTTTTTATAATGTACTCATAGGACCAAGTTCGGTTGGAAAGGGCTCAAAGGCACTTTTTACATACTTAACCGGCTAAGCCTTTTATTTCATTTAGGAATTATTCTTGCTACTTAAGTAAAAAAGTAACAACAACGCGAAACTTCAAAATTTAGAGAGTAACTTCATTTTAAAATTCAGTAACAAACAACATACATTTTTATGACTCAACTAATTTTTTTATGAAAGTTAATTAGAAATACTAGTTCAACACAAAAAAAGCAGAACATGAAGGATTTTCATGGAGTCAAAGTCAGAAGGGCGGTTTTAAAATCTAACTTTAGAAATGTTGAGGAGGGGCCAAAACAGAAAATTACATTTGCTGAAGTGTGGAAAATTTTTTTTAACTGATTAAGGAAAATTGTAAAAATAATTATTCTTTCCTTTAAAAGTAATATGTTTGATTTTACCGGCTCCAGACGTTTTACTTCTGGTACTTCTGTTTTCTTTTTAGCAACTTAAGCCTCGACCAAAATAGACCATTTTTCATTTTTTGTTTAATAACTTTTATTTGCACACGGCTTCACTTGGGTACCCTCTGACGAGGCAGAATAAATTATTGTGCAACACTACAAATTTTCATGAAAGTTGGTAATAATAATATTGGTTATATGTTCGACTATGAGTGATAAGTCACAGTAAAATATATGGATAAATATATTGCAACATAAAATATAGTACAGGAAATTTTAATGAAGCAAAATATTCTACTGAAATGATTATGAAATTACTGGAAGAAATTAATAAAAAGAAATAATTACTGAAACTAATGTCCGAATGTTTCAAAATCTAAAAAATAGTTAAGTTCTGATTTTTTATGAAAGTTTTTTAAAAAATTAATAATTCTTGTAATTTTAACAAATAACTTAGGAAAGAATCATCGCAAAGACAATCTTAGTTGACTTTGTACCCAAATTGTGTTTATTAATTTAAAAATACCCCAACTCTCAATATGAAATGATCATCGAAAGACATACTTAGTTTACTCCATAAACAAAGTATGCCTCTTCTTTAAAAAATAGCCCAGCTATAATTATTTTAATTAAAGTTTTTTAAATAATTAACAATTGTAAATTTTCAAAGCATCATAGAAAAAAATCATTGGAAGGATATTCTTAGTTAGTTATGATAAAAAATGGAGCCTACTTGTAGAAAGAAAACCAAACTCTTATTTTTTCAATTGAAATTGTTTCAATAATTAATAATTCTTGTAAATTTACACAGCAACATAGAAAAGAGTCATCGAATTGACATTCTTCGTTGATTTCGAAAAGAAATTAACTTGAAGAAATAAGGGCAAATTCTTAATTTTGTAATTAAAATTTTTAAAATAATCAATAGTTTTTGTAAAACAAAGCAACATAGAAAAGAGTCATCCGATAGACATTCTTAGTTGAGATCCTAAACAAATTAACTTTTAGAAAAAAAGGCGAACTCTTAATTTTTTAAATCAAAATTGTTTGAATAATTGATAGGTCTTGTAAATTTGCAAAGAAACATAAAAAACAGTCACTTAATAGACAATCTTAGTTGAGTCCCTAAATAAATTAACTTGCAGAAAAAAGGCAAACTTTTAATTTTTTAAATTAAAATTTTTTAAATAATGAATAGTTCTTTGAATTGTTAAAATAATTCATCTATCTTGTAAAATTTATTTTTGTTCTAAAATTATGAGTCTTTAGCCACAAAGAATGTATTTTTAACAAAAAACGAAATATATCTTTGACTAAAACAGTTGACTTTTCAGCCAAAAACATTAATTTTTTCACAAAAAGAGAAACACTTATTACTTTTAAAATAAATAATCATTATTCTAAAAAATTTCTAAATCAGTTTGAATAATTTTGTACACACTTCAGCAAATGCAATTTTCTGCTTTGGCCCCTATTAAAAATGTCTAAAATTAGATTT
Organism: Belonocnema kinseyi; assembly: GCF_010883055.1. Classification (NCBI taxonomy): domain Eukaryota; kingdom Metazoa; phylum Arthropoda; class Insecta; order Hymenoptera; family Cynipidae; genus Belonocnema; species Belonocnema kinseyi. The sequence goes on from NC_046660.1 coordinate 143,214,843, forward strand.
TAAGAACCACGTTCTTGATTTTGACTCCATGAAAATCCTTCATATTCTGCTTTTTACGTGTTAAAATAGTATTATAATGAACTTTCATAAAAAAATTAGTTCAGCAATAAATAAATTTATGCTGTTATTGGGTTTTAAAATTAAGTTAGGAATGAGAATATTTAAACTTTTGAACTGGAAGTGGAAATTTATTTAAGGATAATTTTGAGAAATGCGACAGTTTTAGAAACAAACCAAAATTATGAAATTAATTGATAAGATTTCTAATCTGGCCAAATTTTAGCTTCCGGAGTTTCCCAAGCTAAGTAACATATTGCACCAAAACTTTCTGCAGTGGATTTGAGTAAAATTTACCGAACCATTTTTCATGAAGTAAAATTTCACATAAATTTGAAATTTTATTATTTAAATACAATAATATAAGTCAAGTAACATATTGTTGGAATCTTTATAATTCGCACATTTCGATTATTCTATTTATTAATTAGCAAGTGCTAAATTCATACAATTTTATATATCAAATTTTATTCCACATTACTCTCGCTGACTGGCATCGGCGGCAACAGTTGGGCTGAGTGTTGGGTAGCCCTTGGGGGGGAGGGGGGGGCGCATCCAGGTAGCCAGGTAGGAATTGGCGTCTGCCCGTAACAATATACAATTATTACTTTCGTTATTTTCGGCTTACTTCTGCCAAAGATCTCCTACCTAGACCTTCTTCGAGTTTTCTTACAACAGACTCAGTGTTCGAACTAGATTCTAGAACAATGGCCTACAGGGTTTCCCCGAGCTTAAATGAGAGATTTAAGCTTTAAATGCCGTTAAATAATTATGGGTCGCCAAAAACCGGATGCCTTAAATATTTGTGTTGTAATATGTGGTCATAATATTGGGTCATAATGTTTGGGTCCAAAATTTAGAAAAAGCTCTATGTGTATTGTATAAAATGTTCAATTTTTTTTCAAAAATGCAGAGAAAAAAGTTTACCTTATTTATGCATGGGACCTAATTATACAGTTCTTAACAAACTCAGGGACAAAAAGCATGGTTCACTAGCAGGTGAAATAAAAAATTGCACTGATTTGTTGAAACACAGTACAATGTTTCAAAAAAATGTTCCCCCTTTTTCTGATTTAGCTCGAGACAAAAAAGAAGTCTCAATTTAATTTTACACGAGAACCTCGAATTAAATTTTTTTCTTTTCAAACAGTCATTTTATTGAAATTCGAAGAGTAATTTAAATATTTTAGTCTATTATGAAAGCAACCACTCGTTTAGAAGAGAACTTGCTACTGAAAAGTTGTTTGTTTTTCAAAATATAATTGATCTATTACTCTTTGCAGAATAATTAAAGAGAGTTCTAGGTACTTTTGTCAGACTTTAACAATTATTTTTTAGACCGCAATGAACAGACCATAATATTTTTAATAATTCTATACGTTTTTAATTTTGTTTTTGTTAATATAGAGTGATTTTTTTGTGGCATTCAACCTACAAATTATAAAAATTATTAGTTGAAAGTTTTGACATTAATTGAGTTTCAAAATTAGAATGAGCCATGGAGATATAACGGCTTTTACAGGGGTTTCACCACTCGGTTTTTGAGCGTACACCATATTAAAAAAAAAAGTAACAGGTATAGTAAAACACATTTATAAAATCTAAAAGATTTTACACAGATTAAAAATATTTTAATGATTTCTAAATACAAAAGATTTCAGAAAGATGTCACAAGATTTCAAAAATTCATAAAAATGTCACACGGATTTCAAAAGAATGCAAGAACTCCACACACATTTCAAAAAGGATGCAGTACTCCAGATTTCGAAGATTTAAAAACATTCCAATTGATTTTAAAAGGTTTCAAATTATTTTAGAATATTTAAGAAGATTTAAGATTAATTTAAAATTTCACAAATAGTTTACAAATTTGACAAAGATTTTGAACGTTTCATAATGTTCAAAAACTGAGTAAATCAATCCAAATTTCAGTCCAACAATCAAAAAGGTTTCAGGATCTTCAAATTCTGATGAGCATTCTATTCGGCGCGTTATATTTACACAGAATGATAACACTATAGTTATCTTGATAACAAAGCAATATAAATGTAGTTTTATTACACTGCAAGTTACAACTTTCGAATACAACGATTTGTATTTTACAATCGAGTCAAATATCCAAACGATTTTAGCTGTTGACCGATAAACGAACTTAATTATTTTTACCTGAAAGTCGTTCGACGATCGATACGGACGACAGATGACTAACCTGGAAATCTCCACACACATTTTTATACACTTTACTTGAAACTCAGCGCTCTCTAGTGGTTTAGTTTCGACGCGCGAAATTCAATTTAAATTTAAAACTAAATCAACTCCACACATTTCCGTCCCTCTTTGGAACGTTCAGGTCCAAATGATGGAAACTTTAAGGAAGAAAATTTAGCTTCCAATCGTTTGACTGTGAATCAACAGGTAATAGCGCTAATTTAGTTATTGGACGTACATAAGTACCTGATGCAGTATGAACGGTTACTTCCCGCACAAGATCATCTGAGCTTCGTTTTATATTTATGTTTCTACCTAGTGCCCATTTAGTAGGTGGTAAACATTCATCTTTGACTAAAACTATTTGCCCAACACACAACTCCTTCTTTCGGAGCTGCCACTTATTACGCTGATGTGACGACAAGATGTAGTCTTTAGACCAAGCCTTCCAAAAGACTTCGAGTAGTTGCTGCCACAATTGCCACCTTGACAAACGATTTTGTCTTACATTTTCTAATGGAAATTTAGGCACTGCAGTTAATTCGCCTCCAATTAAGAAATGTGCAAGTGTCAATACTTTAAGATCTTCGGGATCATCTGACAAAGGGCACAATGGTCGAGAATTTAAACATGATTCGATTTGACATAATAATGTGGCAAGTTCTTCGAAAGTAGGCGTATGCACTCCGAGAACACGACGCAAATGATGTTTTACACTCCGAACTCCAGCCTCCCAAATCCCTTCAAAATGAGGCGCAGCTGGAGGGATGAAATCCCATCGAATTTTGTCGTTTATCAAATACGCTTTTACTTCAGGAGATTGCGTTACCTCTCGGAAAGTTTCTTTGAGTTCTCGATTAGCACCCTGAAAGTTCGTTCCACGATCACTATGAATTGTATGAGGTAAGCCTCGACGCGACATAAAACGTTTGAGAGCAGCAAGAAATGCCTCAGTGGAATAGTCACTTACTGGCTCGAGATGTATAGCTCTTACTGCAAAACAAACAAATACGGCAATATATGCCGAATGGGAGGTGTAGCTTCGACCGCGATGAATAGTTATTTTAACAGGACACGCGTAATCAATTCCTACATGTGTAAAGGGTCGTCCGGGTCGCGTAATACGACTTTTAGGCAACGCTGCCATCAACTGATTAGATACTTCAGCACGTAATCTTACACAAGACATACAATTGTAAATTACCGATTTAACGTTTTGTCGACCTCGAATAATCCAAAATTTTTGTCTTATTAAACTCAGGGTTAGTTGCGTACCTCCATGTAAACATTTTTCATGAACGTGACGAATAATCAATGTCACTACTGGATGTGCTTTCAAAATGATTGGGAACTTTCTGTCAAATTCCAGATTCGCGTGAGCTAACCTTCCTCCGACCCGAAGAATTTTGTTCCCATCAACGAATGGATTTAATGGTAGCAAAGGATTGCCCCTGTTGAGTTCAACTTTCTCGTTTATATCATAGATTTCTTTAAGGAACAACTTAGCTTGGATATATCTAATCCAAATAATCTCGCTTTCAATGCAATACTCAACGAAAGTGGCATCGTCTTTGTTCCTGATTTTTGCAGGAGAAAATCCAACTTTGATGTCCAAAAATTTAAGAATATATGCCAAGATACGCACTAGTTTCGAGCAGGAAGAGATTTGATTTGAGAGATTGTCCAAACAAAATTCAATTTGATTATGCACATGATGCGCTCGCACACAGGAGCCCAATTCAGTTTCGAAGTTTTGAAATTCCCGTTTCTTAGGCCAAAACTCTTCAAGTTGGCTGAGCCAAGACGGGCCGTGCCACCATAACTTAGATTCAGCGAATTCAGGAGTTAAAATTCCACGAGAAGCCAGATCGGCAGGATTATCTTTAGTTGAAACATGATTCCAGTTTGCAAACGGTGCTTCAGCTTGAATTGCGGCTACGCGATTCGCAACAAATGTTTTCCATGACGAAGCATGTTTATTTAACCAAGCTAATACAATTGTAGAATCAGTCCAAAATTCCGGTTATAAGTTTCAAATTGTGATATAGCTTTAACAGCTGAAATCAATCTCGTAAGCAAAAGTGCACCACATAGTTCCAATCGGGGAATTGATTGCGTTTTTATTGGAGCTACCTTAGTTCGACTTGAAAGTAAAACTATTCTAATTTCACCAGAATCAAGAACTAAACGTAAGTAAGCTACTGCGGCATATGCTGAATTTGAAGCGTCAGAAAACCCATGAATGGAACTGTCAACTACGTTATTTCCTTGTCCTGTCCATCGCGGAATCGACAATGTATCCAGCTTAGATAAGTTACCTCCATACGTGTTCCAGTAGCTCGCAACATCTTCTGGTAAAGGTTCATCCCATGAAATCGATCTAACCCAAAGCTTCTGCATAAAAATTTTAGCAAGAATCACAATCGGTGACACCCAGCCGAGAGGATCATATAATCGAGCAATCAAAGATAAAACCGAACGTTTCGTTTCAAAAAAAAAAAAACTTTCAAAGAGTCGCTTTCATCTAAACGCTTTTCAACGGCAAGTGCATGTTCTTGCTTATCAATGTCCTCAAGTAACAAAATCGAATTACTGGCCCATTTCCTTAACTTGAAATGACCCTTTTTGAGTAGAGCTTCCACATCTTCCCGAATATCAATTATTTCATCTTCCGAGTCTGCCCCAAATAGGCAATCATCAATATAAATTTGTTGATTGAGAACAGCTGAACCTTTAGGATGCTGAGACCCTTCATCTTTAACCAACTGTCGAAGGACTCGCAATGCAAGGAATGGTGCAGCTGCTGTACCGTAAGTCACGGTATTTAAACGAAATTAAACGATTTTTATTCACATTTTGGAGTCCAAAGAATTCTCTGATAATCACGATCTTTTTCATCAATTAAAATTTGTCTATACATTTTAGCGATATCCGCCGCGTACACAAATTTAAAAGTTCGCCATTGCAAAACCACTTCGAAAAAGTTAGTTTGCAATTTAGGCCCAATGTGCATATGATCGTTTAAGGATGTAAAATTGGACGTCAGTCGAGATGCATTAAAAACGCCCCTTACCGCTTTAGTGTTCGACGCTCTAATCACATGATGATGTGTTAAATAAACTACTTGAGACGAATCGAGAGGTGGGTCTGAAACCCTTGACATGTGTCCTAGATTCTCATAGTCTCCCATAAATTTATCATATTGTTCGAAAAGATCTGAATTTGCATTAAACCGCTTTAAAAGAGAAGATAAAGCTTTTTCTGCTGTCTTTCGGGACAAACCAATGTTAATCGGGGGACCGGATTTGAAGGGATACCGAACTACATATTGACCTTCAAGAGTTCGCGAATAAGTAGACTGAAAATGTAATTCGCATTCTTCTTCAGCTTTAGTCAATGGCAATGTTATGGGAACTGCATCGAGACTCCAAAATTTTTCCAGAGATTCATTTAAAATATTTAAATCTTCGTTCGGAATACAATGATGCACGATAGCATTGCTTGAATTGAAAGAATTCGAATTAGAACGAGCTTCGAAATTCTTTCCAGAGAGAATCCAGCCGAAAGCTGTATTTTGTGCTACGGGTTCTCAAGAACGACCTTTCCTAAGCCCGTTACACAGTACCGACCCGTAAAGTTCAGCGCTGATAATGATGTGTATTGGTTGTGACCCTGTAGGATCATCATCCGCAAATTCGAGATTCATCAAATGTGGCTTTGACAACACATCTTCAGAAAAGGTAGGCAAGTAATTTGTTAGATGCTCCAAAATCTCACCAGTTGAGACACTTGCCAACCCGAGAAGCTTTATTTCTTCTAATGATTTGGGACGACTTTGCAAGGCATTAATGAATTCTTTTGTTACAAATGTCTAAGTTGACCCTTGATCCAAAAAAGCGCGAACTGTTACCGAACGACCTGAATGAGAAGACACAACTTTAGCTGTTGCTAACAAGACTTTAGTAGTATTTACCCGATTTGCAGCTGCATGAAGCGATTGGGCGGCTGGAGTTGAGTTCTTATTAGACGAAGCCGTTACTTCTTCAATAGAAGCAGTTCTATTTTGTATTGATACATCTTTCTTTTCATCCACATTTTGTTTAAAGTGCAACAGAGTATGGTGTCTAGATTGACATTGAGCACATGAAAAAGAGCTCGAAAAATCAGCAAAAGAATGCCCAGATGCGAGACAATTTAAACAAAATTTTTTCTATTTCACAAACTGAAAACGTTCTTTAGCTGATTTTTTCTTAAACTCTGGACATGAAAATAATTTGTGCGCAACCGAGCAGAAAGGGCAATTATTTTGATTTGACACAACATGAGATCTTACAGTATCGGTTTTATTCTTCGATCCATCTACACGCTGCACTACTTCTAACGCTCGAATTCGTGAATCTAAAAATTAGCATCTAACTTTTGAGAAAAGTGATAAACCAAAATATCACTAACACCATTCGAATCAGCTTCCTTAGGCGTAGCAGTAGTCTGCGACTTTATGCGACCTAAATTTTCGAGAGCTGAGACTTTTTCGATTACATGGTTACGTATAGCCTTAAGTGAATTAACATAGTCACTTTTTATTGCTGTTATTGAAAAAAGTGATTGTAATCCCGCATTAACAAGAGTACGAGGATTTTCAAAACGACTTTTCAATTGATCCCATGCTGTCTCAAAATTATTCGCGGTTAATGGTATATTTTCTATCAATGAATTAGCTTCTCCTTCGACCGAGGATTTTAAATAATGTAATTTTTGTAAATTATCCAAAGCACGGTTATGAATAATAAGCGAAGTGAAATAGTCGCGGTATTTTGCCCAATCTGTTGGCTTACCTGAAAATTTCGGAAGAGAAATCGAAGGTAACGATGACCGTTCACGAAGTTGAGTTGTAGAAGGAACTCCATCATTGCCCTGAGAAGGATTCGTTGATGCAAGCTTGTTGTCATCTAATGCTTGCAGTTGAATCATAACTGCTTCTTTGAACTTGAGGAACGTATCTTCTGCAGCTTAAAATTCCTTATCGACAAAATATCTATTTTAGTCGTCGAAGTTCTTTAAATCCAAAATTTGAGATCCGGTCATCAGGCATAATTGCCATACTTGCGATACAAAATGCAAACGATTTTGCAACACTTTAAAATTTTGTTGTTCAGCATCCAACTGCAGAAGGGATTCATAGTGGCGATTTAATGTTTTAAAATTTTGCCTCTGTCGTACAATGAGACCTTGAAGCGAAAGAAACTGCGTTTGATCGTCAACCGAATTATTTCCATTTGACATCTTGATCAAATATTTTGTAAACTGACAATCAATAAATAATTGTTCCAATGAACCACTTTTAAATCAAAGAAAAGACTGAAACTAAAATTATTTCGAAAAAAGTTCAAAAACTTCAGACCCGAATTATACCGATTGCAACATTTCAAGCAATTGCGTCACAGTCTCAGAACAAAGAAAAGATGGCTGTCCATTTCAGCGATTTTTCACAATTGCGCATTTTCGTAACAATGCGTACCAGTCCAATAAATGCACTATTTGCACTTAATACGCGCTGACAGATCCTGGCAGGATTGCCAAATGTTCAAAAACTGAGTAAATCGATCCAAATTTCAGTCCAACAATCAAAAAGGTTTCAGGATCTTCAAATGCTGATGAGCATTCTATTCGGCGCGTTATATTTACACAGAATGATAACACCATAGTTATCTTGATAACAAAGCAATATAAATGTAGTTTTATTACACTTTAAGTTACAACTTTCGAATACAACGCTTGTATTTTACAATCGAGTCAAATATCCAAACGATTTTAGCTGTTGACTGATAAACGAACTTAATGATTTTTACCTGAAAGCCGTTCGACGATCGATACGGACGACAGATGACTAACCTAGAAATCTCCACACACATTCTCATACACTTTACTGTAACAAGCTGACAGTCTTTTACCGCGCGAAAGTTCAAATATTTTAGATTTAATAAGAGAATAATTAATAAAAGTATGAAAAATAAGATTTTCTATAATTTCTAAGAATAAA
>NC_046660.1:143223247-143224487 GCF_010883055.1 Belonocnema kinseyi
TTCGATACCGTCACAGCGGTCCTCAGCCTCCCCTCTCTTTCGTGTTTTTCTCTGGTTAGCCTGCTTTACTTGCTCTACAAATCCCTACTCTGAAAAGTGCCTCATACGTCGTCGATTTCATAATACATCTTCTCATGGGAAGAGATTACGTGACTTCACTCTTGGCCGATTATTGAGATAAAGTCCAGGCGCACACATTGTTTATGTTATCATTCGGAGAACCGACTTCTCGGAGGTCTTATTAATCGTCTCAACCAAAATCAAACAACTCTCTAATCAGTTCTTTTTTAATGATCTAGTGTCGCCAATTGTATATCTAATATAAGATTTATATATCCTGCTATCAAACCTGCTATATCCTATGTCTAAATAATCATAGCTGAGTTACATTAATATTCCTTTCAAGAAATTGCGCTTAATCTAGTGTATGTAACGTCCGAGAGATTTTTAAAGATTTTCTTTTTGGCCTCACACCCTCTTTATTTTTATTATACCTCGCGAGGAGAAACTAGAGGTATTTGATCTCAGGTCTATCTTAAATATTTAGTATAAGGATTTACGCATTTTATCTTAAGTTTCTCAGATGCATCTGTTTCCATAGTCATAATTTAGCATTTAATTTAGTACTGTCCTTCCATAATTCCAGGGATGATGGCCAGGTTGAAAAGAAATCCAGTCGACCAGCTTTAACAAAAATATCCGGAATGAATACCCTAGCCGAAACCTTTTGAGATAGCTCTCCTATTTTCGGGAGTCTGTGTACCTTAACACTCTTAATTTTAAGAAGTTTACAGCAGAGGTTCGAACAAACAAGCAACATCGGCACCAGCATTTGTTTGCCAGATTGAAAATTGGCAGTCCCGTGAGACGGTCTCGGTCATAACCGAGCACTAATCCGGGCCTTCATTTATTACAGCCATAAAGGGATTGAAACAAGCTGCAACCCTGGGCCAGCTAAAATTTCCAATTTCGAAAATAACCGTCAGTGACGTCACCTCTCTACACCCCCCACCAGCCCTGGTGGGACCCGTTGAACCTCTGACTGCAAATTTTCAAAGATCCCTACCACGGCGTCTTGGGCCTTGCTGGGGGTAACTTGAGAGTGGAGGGGCAGACGCAGCCCCCGCAAGCAGGAAAACTTCCTCAAAAAATCAGTTGATCTTTCATCTTCAGCCTGACTGGACAGTTGGGTATCGGGTTGATTTCCGGGTTTCTGTTCGCGTTGGATCCTTTGGGACGT
>NC_046660.1:143224587-143226845 GCF_010883055.1 Belonocnema kinseyi
TTGGTTACGTGACATCAAAAATACATGATAAGCGTTTAGTTTATAATTTGTTTATCAAAGAAAAATTCGATTCAAAAGTTTTTGTAAAGAACATAGAGACTGTGGTAATTACGCTGAGAGAGGCTATGGAAGCTACAAATACTAAAACTTTCAGTTTGGCTCGAGAAGGTAATGGATTCGATAAATTGTTGTGGTCAGTAATTGAAAAAGTTTTTAGAACACATTTTGGTAAAGGAGGATATGAGATAACAGTATGTATAGGTGAAGTCGAAGTTCCTGAGGTGCAAAAACGCCCGGAAATTATAAGAGAATGTCATGACTCAACTGTAGGTGGGCATAAGGGTGAGACGAAAACGTTGGAAAGAATTCGGGAAAGATTTTATTGGAAAGGTATGAGAGATGAGGTTAGAGATTATGTAAAAACATGTGAAGCATGTCAGAAGCGAAAGCTGATAAGAGTAAAGACAAAAATGCCCATGCGAATTACTGATACTCCTACTAGCGTGTTTGAGAAAGTACAAATTGATATTGTAGGTCCTGTGCCCGTAACAGAATCAGGAAATCAGTATATGTTGACTTGGCAGGATTGTTTAAGCAAGTATTCGGGTGCGATTCCACTTTCGAAAATAGACTCACATCGTGTTGCAGTGGCACTAGCAGAACATTTAATTTGCGTTTTTGGATGCCCCGAAATAATATAAACCGACCAAGAATCTCAATTTATGAGTAACATTATGAACAGCATTGCTACATTATTCAAAATTCGGAAATATCGTTCTAGTGCTTATCATCCGCAATCTCTAGGTGCATTAGAAAGGAGTCACCACACGATTGTGGAATACTTACGCAATTACAGTGAGCGGAGTAACTGGGACCAATGGCTTCCGTTTGCCACTTTTTCCTTTAATACTTCTGTTCACGAGTCCACTGGCATGACTCCTCACGAAGTTGTTTTTGGGCGGAGGGCAAGATTTCCTTCCGAATTCGGAGACGAGAAGATACCTATGACATACGTACAATTAGTCGACGAAGTTTTAAATTGAATTGTAGAAACAGAATCACTTGCTACAGCTCGATTGGAAGCTGCAAAAAGACGTTGCAAAAAATATTATGACCAAAAGATCAATGAACAAAAGCTTGAGAAAAATCAATACGTTTATGTGCTAGTTAATATGAAAGAGAACAAATTTGACGACTATTATTCAGGTCCATTCAAAATCGTAAAAGTTATTGATGACCTTAATGTAGAGTTGCAAATCACACCAAAACAAACTTCTATTGTTCATGTAAATAGAACAAAAAACATGCATTTTTGAGATACGTATAAAATTCTATTTGAAAATAGATATTGCAATTTATTTTTCACAATTTTTGAAATAAAATGTATGAAAAAGGGCCCATCTGTAAAATTCTTTCTAAATTAACGCAAAAGTTGAATGTGATATAAGAACCTGTAATTTATTGAGAATTTAGTCAATCATCATTAGATTATCATTGTTAAGTTTCAAATTTTGAAATGGCAGAATCGCAAAATTTGAAATTTCTGTGTTACACTTATCCGGGATTTCAACTATAGATATTTACTAAGAGATGTAAAATTCTTGAAAGGAAAAAGAAAATAGGTCAGTACAAGGAAAGTCAAGGACGCGCAAGTTTATTGGACAAGGTCGCGCGTGCGACGTGTGAAGAAAGGAGGGAATTAGGATCATTAGAAAAAGAACGCTATATGTATAGATAGCAGCTTAAAAGTGAATTGAAATTATTAATTTCAATTCAAATTGGGTAAAGGATAGAACCGTAATAAAATAATTAAAATTAAAGCCGAATGGATAGATTATTTAAAAAAAAACTATGTTACACGAAGAGACCAAAATTTTTAAATTTTAACAATTTATAAATTCTGGGAAATTAATTGAAAATTAATCATTATTGAATAGTATTGGTTATATAAAATGACGGCAATGAGTATGAAGTTGAAGCAATAAATAATTATTAAGGAATTTTACATAAAAATTAAGTTCAAAATACAGTTTAGTTAGAAGATGACATTTTTATATGAATGAAAGAAAAATTATATGTACGAAAGAACATTAAATAGAATAAACTCAAAATTCTAGTTCAGTTTGGGTAAGGTGTAAATAAATTAAGGTAGTATTAAAAAAATATTAGTTTGAGTACTATTTTAATTAACGATTTTGCGGAATTATAATAATAATTATTATTGTTATTCTTGATATAATTGTTGTAAGCCTTAAGAG
>NC_046660.1:143226945-143228800 GCF_010883055.1 Belonocnema kinseyi
CCGCGTGGCCAGCTGGTCCACCAAATACCCCCTCTGGAAGACAGGTGCCCATAGGACGCAACCTTCTTCCCGGGGACCGTGCCTTCTCCATCGAGGACACCTTCCCCTGGGACCGGACACCACAGTAAGCGGTTCCTTCCCTTTGAGACAGGCAACCACAGTAAGCAGTTCCTTCCCTTCTCGAAATGGAAGAGCAGACGCCAAAGCTGGCCGTCTCTCTTCCCATTCCGTCAGCCTCTTTTTCATTCAAGCGCTTTTTTCCGGAGGTCCCAAAGCCCCGTGCCCTTACCGCACTTCCGTAACCAGGTAGGAAAGGGGAGGTCTGTGTGCTCGTCTCACTGCCACCCGCACCTGGCGTTCCCCCATGGCCATTGAGTGACCCAGAAACAGGTGTAATGCAGAGAACCGAATTGCACCCCTCCGAAATTTGCTCATCAGTTTCTGCCTCATCTCCACCCTGGCGGGGCCCGGACCAGCCGGAGCTAGGCTGCGGCATAGAGCTCACCACCTTCACACAATCACTTGAACTTGGGGCTACATTTCCCATCGAGATCAAAATGTCTCAAACATCTGAGACCGAACTGTCTCTACTTTTCTCAACAATTTCTTCATTTACATCTATCTCATCACTTTCTACCATTTCATTACAAAGGTTACCATAAGTAACTTCCATATTAGAGTAACAATAATCAACAAAAGCTCTTTCTATAGGATAATCGTAGTATAGGACTTTGCTTCCGAAGAAGCAGCCAATATTCGACCCACAGCCCTCTGTGGCATCGTCATGACCATCCTCACCACCAATATTTTCTTTATCAATTTTCTTGTCAAAATTAACTGGGTTTCGTGAAAGCGCATCCGCGTTGGCATTCACACGACCTGGCTTGTATACTATTTTGCATTCATATTCTTGGAGTTTTATTTTCCAACAAGCTAAGCGGGATCCCATCGTAGGGTCTTTTAAATTGTCTAACCATACTAGTGCCTTGTGATCTGTAACTAACGTAAATTTTGTACCATAGACGTAGGGTCGATAATGTTTAACTGTAAATATGATAGCTAAAAGTTCCTTCTCTGTTGTTGTATAATTTATCTCTGCTTTATTCATGGTACGCGATGCATATGCAATAGGTAAATCTATGCTAGGCCTAAGAACTGTTTAACATTTTTACGTCCCTTAGGACGAGGGAAGTTTCTCACAGCCTCAACTTTCTTTGGATCAGGTTTAACCCCATCTTCAGAAATTATGTGACCCAAATATCCAGTTTCTTTACATAAGAACTTACATTTATCGGGTTGTAAAACAAGTCCGGCAGTCTTTAAACGTCCCAACAACTTCTCTAATTTTTCGTCATGTTCCTGTACAGATTTCGCGTAAATAACTATGTCGTCCATGTATACAAAAAGTTCAACCCCTTGCATCCCTGATTAAACAATGTCCATTAATCTTTGAAATGTTGCAGGAGCTGACTTGAGCCCAAAACTCATTCTATTAAATTCGAGATGGTCAAAAACTGTGGAAAAAGCAGTTTTATGTCTGTGCGGTGGATCTATTTCGATCTGGTGAAATCCAGATGCAAGATTGAGCACGGTGAAGTACCGGGAGCCACCCAGGTGATCCAATATAGACGTAATATTGGGCAGTGGGTAGGCATCCCCAACAGTCTTTTCGTTGAGGGCACGATAGTCAATGACCATTCGCCACTTTTTATTTCCCTTAGAGTCCGGTTTTTTAGGAACTACCCATACCGGTGAGTTATAAGGCGAGCTAGAAGGCGATACCGCACCTTGTTCTTTCAACTTCTTTATTTCTTTAGCTATCGCTTCTTTATGTACAACGGGATACCTATAGTTT
>NC_046660.1:143228900-143257022 GCF_010883055.1 Belonocnema kinseyi
CAGCATAAGTAACTTTAAGGTGTTTCAAGAGATCCTCTAGTGAATTTACATCACGATCTGCAAGGGCATTGTACGCAGTTCCTACTACCCTAGAACGCACTACCAAAAATAAATGATTACGATCTTCGGCTGCAATAGAATTTCTCGCGAAAATGCAATCCTTTAGAAAACGGCCCACTGACATGTTTTCTCCGTCAAATTTTGCTGGAATAAATGTGAGAGCGGTTTTGAATGGAATTGGTTTCCCTGGTTCCTTATCCGGGAGCGCAAAGATACCGAAATTACTCGCACTCGAAGAAGGTTCTGAGCAAGAAAAGCGTAAAGTGTTTGAGCGGGCAGGGGCACGATAAACTGTTAATGGATTCCGTGCTGCGATTTCTGAATCTAAATTTTCCATATTTTTTCTTAAATTAACCTCCCTTTCTAAGTGAGAATCAACTACAGAATCAGCTTGCTCTATTTCTTCCTCATACTCTAGGTCAAAATTTTCCCTAATTGCTTAAGTGGAACCAGTGGGACGACCACGTGCGGTCCCCTCTCCACGACTGCCAACTGACCGATAGCTAGTTGCACCTCGTCTCTGCCCTGTCCCTCGCGAACTTTGCCCTGATTGTGGACCTACAACCCTAGCATTACCAGCTTTCTCTGTGATTACCACAGCGCTTGCTCCTCGGCCACCCCTTGCAGCTTTGCTCCCTTTACTTCGCGTACGCATTTTGAATGGAATGTTTGTTGACTCAACTGTCAATAATTAGGTAAATATCACCTCAAAATAATAAATATAAATACAAATATTAATTTTTTTTTCCAGATTTTATAGAACAACTAGATTGCAAATTTTCGAAAAAATGTCTAACCCGAGATTGGCTTCGCAACAGAACAATATAAAAAGCAAATCGACTTAATACTTCTGATGGTCTCGATGATGGCTGACGTTTTACAATTTAAAAAATTCACTTTAACATTTTCACCGATTTCACAAGAAAATAAAATCACCAACACTCGCGAATCAGCCTCTTCGGATGCCTAAATTCCAGACTCCTTCGTAAGATGTCCTTTTCCAGAAGATTGCCGATAAGCCTCGTCCTTGAAGGTCCTGTTCTTCTCCTTGTGCTCTCCTTCTGTTTTATGTATATATATAATTTTTCTTCTTCTTAGCCTGCAGTGATCTAGGGGGATGACTACGGATCCCTTCAGATTACTGTCTGCGATCCCGGTACCTTTTGATTGTACCCTATGCCTCCAGGTCTAAAAACCCGTACAAAAACCTTGAGGGGGTGTTGCGGCTTTCATTCCTCTTCCTCCAATGATCCACATCACACGTCTTCTTCCGGTTCCCAAGTCATCAGACGTCTTCTTCACGACCTTTCCTATCTTCTTCCGCTTTTTGACCTCTTTATTGACGACTGAAGTCGAAGGTGGGTCGATAGATAGGAAATAACGGTCTTCTTCTTTCCTCTTGCCCAAAATGTCCTTTCAAAAATTTTCGGATATCCTTTTAAAATCTTTTATTTTTATTTTCAAATATCCTTGGATAATTTTAAAAAAGGCCTTAGTGAATTTGGAATGTCCTGGTGGGTAGTGAACTTCATAATCCTTCTTCTTTTATACCTATCACTCACTAAAATTATCACTCACTCAACTTAGTTTATTTCACTCACTGTTTATACAGTTTCAAACACTTGTCTTTTTATTTTCAAGGGATTCCACCGCGAAAAGTTTGTGGAATCCCACTTCTGACACTATGTAACAAGCCGACAGTCTTTTACCGCGCGAGAGTTCAAATATTTTAGTTTTAATAAGAAAATAATTAATAAAAGTATAAAAAATAAGATTTTCTATAATTTCTAAGAATAAATCAACAGCAAGTCCGTTTCCACAATTAAGGGTTTGAAAACCAAACTCCAGCGATTAAATATTCTTCTGAAAATCTTAACAAGTTATAACTAAAGGATTAAATAAAAGGGTATTTTTAAATAATTAAATTGATAAATTCATAATTCATTGAATTAACAGGATTTATTAGTCTGGTCTTTTGAAATCTATCTTTACAGGAGAAAATCTTATTCGAGTTTCAAGTTAACGAACGAGTCGCGGCCGCGGACCAGATTAATCTGTTTTTTTAATTTCGTCGTGGAAGCTTCGATACCGTCACAGCGGTCCTCAGCCTCCCCTCTCTTTCATGTTTTTCTGTGGTTAGCCTGCTTTACTTGCTCTACAAATCCCTACTCTGAAAAGTGCCTAATTCGTCGTCGATTTCATAATACATCTTCTCATGGGAAGAGAGTACGTGACTTCATGTTTGGCTGATTATTGAGATAAAGTCCAGACGCACACATTGTTTATGTTATTATTCGGAGAACCGACTTCTCGGAGGTCTTATTAATCGTCTCAACCAAAATCAAACAACTCTCTAATCAGTTCTTTTTTAACGATCTAGTGTCGCCAATTGTATATCTAATATAAGATTTATATATCCTGCAATCAAACCTGCTATATCCTATGTCTAAATAATCATAGCTGAGTTACATTAATATTCCTTTCAAGAAATTGCGCTTAATCTAGTGTATACATTTATTCGTTTACAAGAAAGGATTATCATTTCAAACATTTCCATGTCGATTTGCCCGACTGTTGCTTGCCAATCTTATCTTCGAAATAATACTTAAATTCTAAATTCAAGACTCGCTTTTCAAATTTGAGTTTCTTTTTATTCAAACTGAAACCGCGAATTTGCGTCACTGACTGTGCTGTTCCTAGCAGCGAGAATGCGAATTATATCCGCTCATTACACTTACCTGGTCGGAGCATCATCTATTGGATTTATTTGAACTACGATACCCCTCCGGATGGTAAGAGAACAGAAAAGTGGGGGTGATGCACAGGGATGGTACAAAGTATGTCTAGTTTTGATTGCGGTAACTGTACATTTACTGCCAGACTTAGGCGTGTAAACCCACTGCTCACAAGGAAGGCAACATACGCACTGTGATTTGCTATCTACTTTTCTCCCGTAAGAAATGAGTAAGTGAGTGCCGTGTTGCTTGACAACTAAAAACTGAGGTTATGTTCCTGTAAATGTATGTGAACTGTCTCTGGCAGCTGACTGCCTCCTGCGTGCACGAGTGTTGCCTTTTTGAGTACAATTGTACACTCGACATTGTACTTTTTTTTAGTACATTTGAGTACAAAATTGTTTTTAAAAATTTATTTTAGCTTTTTTCTTCGCTACGAATCACAACAGCAAGTACACATTTATCATTCTTTCGTTGGCTCACGTGTTCATTCATTAGAGAAATGAAGCCAATGGAAGTCAATGAAGCAACACGTTTGAGAAGATCAAAATCTAGAGGTGTTCTGTAATTGACTGTTCATTTTACGTTTTGCTTGCATGGGATTTCACCCTAGACTTGAAAGCCGTGATCCCAACTTTGGCATGTCGAGCTACTGCGCTTGACTGGCGCAGCGGCCCTCATTAATCGCTGTTGGCGCACCAAATAAAAATAAAAATTATATTTATACAGACCGTCATTTCAACTCTTCATTTACATGAATTATTTTTGCCATCATGAATAATTAATTGACATTTTGTATTTGGAAAATATTTTTCATTTTTAAAAGATTTTTTTTATAAAAAAAAAGTTCACAAATTTTAAAAAGCCTTATCATTTTTTGAAAGAAAAACTTGAACAAGTGATAGTTGACATTACTCAAGATTTTTATTATATCAATTCTTGAATTTCGCGCTAAAATCTGGTTAGATCAAGTCCATTCCGAGGCGCTGAGGTCGAAAGAGGGTTTTGACATGTAGTGTCCTCGATGGTCATCCAGTGAAGTAAGTGAAACGAGCGCGAAATTCGAAATGTGTAGTTTATGAGAACAAAAGAAGGAGCATATTTTATTCATTAGAAGAATATAATTGATATGTTCTACATAAAGTTTTATGTTTTACTATTCCCATTTTCATCGAAAACAATTTTTTTATAGTAATTTTTTAATTTAATTTTAAATTGATAATTAATGTCCTTTATGAAAATTCAACAACTTTAAATCCAAATTTATTGGTTCTACATTTTACGTATTTTGTGAAAAGTTTTTGTTTCTTGGTGAGAAAAAGTAACCTTTTCGGCGGAAAATAAATTTTAGATAATTTAGCCTTCTATTTATGTCTCGATCCCCATTTGAAAAAAATGGAAGAAATTTGCGAATTTAATGTTTCGCGTGATTCTTCATTTGATGCATGAGTCGATTTTGAGTTTATGTTTTTCAGGTGTATATAATATGCAGAATGGATATTATTACCATTATATATATTTTTCATGTTAATATTATAAATATAAATGATTATATCAATATTAATGACTGGTTGACCATTTATTAATAATATTAGTTTAACTTTTAACTCAAACAATTTGTTTTCTGCCAAAAAATAAATTTGGAAGGAAGTACATAAATTTAAAAAAATGGTTAAAATTGTTTTAAACATAATAGTTAAATTTTTATCCAAAGGCCTGAATTGTATACTAAAAAAAAAAGAAATTTTTAATAAAATACATGAATTTTTCACAAAAGAAATTTATTTTCCACCAAGACTAATTTTGCATACAAAAAATAAATGTTTAATCATAATTAAATTTTCGACAAAAAAGATGAATTTTCTATTAAGAAAGACAAGTATTCAATAAAATACAACAATTTTAAACTCAAAAAGATCACTTTTCAATAAAACATAGAATAGTTAAATTTGTAGTAAAAAGAAATGATTTTGAACCCAAAACAAAAAGAATTTTCTACAAAATAGTTTAATTTCCAGAAAACAAATTATTCCAAATAAATTTATGAATCACGAACGAAAAAAAACTACATTTTTAACAAAGTAGTTCCACCTTCAACCAGGAAATATGAAAAAAATCGTTAAAATTCTTTGGTAAATCGATTGAAATTATTGAAATAAAATTAAAATTCCTTGGAATGTTTTAAAATATCCTAAAATATTTTAAATGCTTTAAAATGTCTTGAAGTTTTTCAAAGCTTTTGAAAATTCCTTGCAATTTTAAAAATACACTAAAATATTTCAAATCCTTTAAAATTTCATACTAAATTATTTAAATCAATTGAAAATTCCTTGGAACCTTTTAAAATACTCTCAAATATGTCGAAACCTCCAAAATCTTTTGAAACACCTTGACATAATTTTAAAGATTTCTAAAGTACTTTGGAATTTTTTTAAATAAACCTACTAAAGTTGTTTAAATTCTTTGAAATTCCTTTCAATTATAAAAATAAGTTGAAAATTTCTTGACATCTTTTATAACACCTCAATTATTTAAAATCTTTGGAAATCTCTTGAAATTTTTTAAAGCTCTTGAAAATTCCTTGAAATTTAAAAAATACCCTGAAATATTTCAAATCCTTTAAAATCTCATATTAAATTTCTGTAATCAATTGGAATTTTATTGGAACCATTTAAAATTCTCTCAAATTTTTCAAATCCTTCGAAATATTTTGAAATACCTAGAACTTTTTTTTAAGATTTCTAAAGTACTTTGGAATTTTTTAAAATGATCCTTCTAATTTTTTTTAATTCTTTGAAATTCTTTTAAATTGTAAAAAATAAATTGAAAATGCCTTGAAATCTTTTAAAACATCCTCAAATATTTAAAACTTTAAATGCGATTGCGAAAATATTACAAAAATTTGATTATAGGATTTAAACCTATATTTTATTGTGAGCAAATTTTAACAAATATTTTGTTTATTTACTATGTTTTCATTAGCATTTCAGACCTGAAACTCATTTCACAGTTTCATTAAACAGTTAGATTTTCATTGTTTCATTGCTTTGTTGTTGCATTTCTGCATGTTTATAAGCTCATAATTTGTGAATATTAGAAATATTGTATATATTTTGTTCTGATCGAGGACAATATAATCCTTAGAAATTTTCAACTAAACAAATATTATAAAAATTAATTGTTTTATTATTTAGTTTAAAAGCCGTAAAATATTATTTTCCAATTTAAAATATGAGACAAACATTTTTTTGTTTTTCACCAATTATATTTTTCACGAACTCAAGCGAATTATGAAAAAAATTTCAAAAACTTCATTTCAAAAAGTTTTATTTCCAATTCTTTAGAGTAAGTTAAAAATTTCTCGAAACTGCCAAAACAACGTTAATTTTTAGAATAACTGAAAAATGTATTTTACGAAAAAGGCCAATTTTAATTTTCCCCTTGAGATTTTTTAGATTAATAGTAATATGAAGGAGATCCTGTGAATTTCATTCAAACTGAACTAAGTAGGAAAATTCAAAAAATTTAAATTTCTGACACTTGATAATCAGAATTTTGTAAAGGCCACGGTTTCACCTTTCATCTACAGTTCATCCACCTCTTCTGCAAATCACCTTCATATCGTAACACTTTTAAATGAAAAAAAATACATCTCAAAAGCTTGGTATAGTGAAAACAGAAGTAAAATAAATTTGTAACCAAGAAGAAGCTATTCTCGAAATATTTGTACGTGAAAAATTACATGAAAACATTTAAATTAAATTAAAAATTAAATTTAGAAAATTACTAAAAAAATTGTTTTCAATAAAAATTACAGTAGTAAGTTTTTCAGTTCTAAAAATGAATTTTTGGTTAAGAAAATGAATTTTTATATAAAATTTATTTTCCGTCGAAAAGGTTATTTTTTCTAACCGAGAAACAAAAACTTTTCACAAAATACATAAAATGTCAACCAAATATTTGACTTTCTAAAGAAATTCTCTATCTACTGTAAACTTAACTTACAATAAATTTTCATCGAAAAACATCAAATGTAAGGTAGAACCAATAAATTTGGATTTAAAGTTGTTCAACTTTCATAAAGGATATTAATTATCAATTTAAAATTAAATTAAATTTAAAAATTACTATAAAAAAATTGTTTTCAATGAAAATGGGAATAATAAAACATAGAACTTTATGTAGAACATAACAATTATATTCTTCTAATGAATAAAATATGCTCCTTTTTTTGTACCCATAAACTACACATTTCGAATTTCGCGCTCGTTTTACTTGCTTCACTGGATGACCATCGAGGGCGGCAACCCTGGCCTGCACCGGGCAGGCCGGCAGAGGTGTGACAGTACCCTTACTCCAATGCAGTACTCCCAGGAAATTCTTGAACACAGCCCAAGCTGTGCATTTATTCAATATGGTGGAGTAGCTTGTATCTTTACTGATTGGCTGCCATTTTTTTTTACTTGCGCGTGTCTAGACTTTGTGTGTCTCCTCGTGTCTTGAACAAACCGAAAAATTACTTGTAAAGTTGTGTTCATTGTGATAACTTTAGAGTAATGTGTTGACCATAATATCAAATGACTTAAAAAATTAAATTATTAATTATTATTAAATATAATTAATTAAATCACTCATCCTCCTACCCTTTACCATGCAAGTACTTAAAAGTTGTCTAAATTTTACAAAAAGTAAATAGGTCACTTATTACGTTTACCACTCGACAATAGCCCGATATTACAAATATCCACAGCCAATTTCCTTGCGACAGTTGGCTTAATATCTATTCTGTCAATACGGGACGGCAATTTATTATTGCAATAATGATTACCACTTGAACAAATCCTACATAATAACGTGGAGAAGGTAATATCGTCAAAAAGATGTTTCGCAGTCGCAGCTGGTTCGGAGGAGGATTTTGGAAACCAAAAAATCTTCATTCATTAGAACATCTTAAGTGAGTTTTTACCTTTATTGTATTATATGATAGGATCCACTTCAAATCAGACAGGTAGGTACACTTTTTAAGAGGAAATTAGGTTACGCTAAAGTATTTTTTTTGTTAGAAAAAAATGTACGAAGTTATGAGTATTTAATTGAAAAGTTTGTTTTTCAAATAAAAAAGACATGTTATGCAAACATCTGTAACTATTGACCAGATTGACTTATTTAGTTTTCTTTCCAAATTCTGATGAGGGTTATCGTCTTTTTTTGAGATCCTTCAGAAAATTCAATAGCACATTTCCAAAACTTCATATATCCATTCGATTTTTTAAAAAATATTTGCGGTATTTACAAGACATCTTATATCCATCCGGTAATAAGGCTTGCATCTACAGGCAAGAAAAATTACAATACCAAAAAATGCCGTTTGTGATATTCGATTTTGAATAATCGATTGGGCAGTTGAAATAATATGATTACAATCCCCTTCAAATCTGATCGCAACTACTAAACGTAAGCCCAGATAAATTTAAAACACAATTTTCGGTTAGCGTATAAAAAAGCGCTTCAGTAACATGAGGTTTGCAATATCTAGTAGGATAGTGCATAACAATACATTACTTTATCGCAAAGCACTAGCTTTATTCAAATTTGATTAATTGCACAAATATAAAATCATTAATCATTATAAACAAATTAAAATAATATTTTTCACGGCAGCTATCTGCGTAGAAGTGAATCCTGACAAATTTAAATTACCACAACTTTTTTATTGCTTTTTATGTAGTTATTGTTCGAAAAACAGTAAATAAAAACAGCGAAATGTGCTAATGTACAATTGATTAAAATTGTCATGATTGAATGAAGGATTCGCAGGGAAGATACTTTTCAGTTCACGCCTTTTTTCTGGTTACGTTGTACATGTTTGTTTTTTTTCGTATATCCACGAAGCAGTTACTATTAAATTTGAGCAGAAATGAATTATATGTACAAGTGCATATATAATTTTTAAATGACACTCGGCAGTCAGTTTTTCGTGTTTGATGCTAGAGAGTTGTTGAATGTTCTACTAATTTATTAATAAATTTTTGAAAAGTTTATGAAACTTCCAGAAATTTATTAAAATTTTCGGAAATTGATGAATATTTTCGAGAAGTCTATGAAGTTTGGGGACATTTTCGGGATCTTTTGAAAGATATACACATTTACTCATCTATTACAAATCTGCTGAAAGCTGGTATCCTTCTCAGTATATGATACAAACCAACTATGACTCGGTTCTAGTTTTTTCCCTATACTCTCTCCATTGACCGAAGTTTGGTGGAACTGATGTTATAATTAAGCTTACCACTGGCTACTCAATTTGGACATAATTTCGACTTGAAAAATACATTTCTCACATCAAGTTGGTAGTTAGACGTACACTACATACATTGAATAATAAATCAGTACAATAGTTTCAGAATGGATTGAAACTTGGTGGACGAAAGGCATGCATTCGGGAAAGGTAAAGTTTCAGGCGCTGAATGGAGACTGGGTGTTTGGAATCCTAGAGGGGTGAATGATCTTAAGGAAACAGAAGTACGAAAAACTATTCACTTAAGGAAGGTAGATATCTCAAGATTGCTATTTCTAGATTCAACAATCCACCTCGATTTCGTTATGAGACGTGCTTAATTCGCTTCTTCCATTGCAAATTAACTGGCCTGCTTGGAGAAATGGTGGTACCTTGGACTCAATACTCAATCATTCTAACAGCGGCTACGAGTCTCGGTATCCTCTGTCCTCTATACAAATATTGCCATTCTTTTGTTTGTCCGAAAAATAGGGTTCTTGTATATCAAGTATATACCCGTCTGGAGTTACAATAAGAGCAGTTTTCACCAAGTGACGCCCCTTATGCTTACAGAAAGATTTTCGCAGTACAAGTAAGTTACTGTTCTTCTGCGTGTAAGCATAAGTGCTATCTATGACAGCAATGCAAATGACAAATGCTGTCACATCTTTTTACATATCCCTCTTTAGTTATTGCTGTTAATCCAATGCTTACGGCTGGAATAGTGGATGAATCATCCGTGTTCCTCATCATATTACTTTAAGAAATTCATCAGAAAGACGTTGACGCATCTTGCGAAGAAAAGTCATGAGATTCATATTCCTGACGCATATCACACCATGTCTACGTAACTTGAGAATAGGATCGCAGAATGTGTAAAATTCTCGAAACTGTTCTTTTGTTACAGGAGGCATACCTTCAAATTTTTTATTAGTAAAGCTTTCCTCATCACCGAAATCTTGATGAGAAGTTGCTTCATTGCGATGTTTTTGCAAAAAAAAAGCATTTGATGCCCAGGTATCCTATACGGTCATCCATTGCTTGCAGCCAAGGAAGCAAATAAGCTAAGCTGCAGCCACATTCATTCAAATGATTTAAAGAGGCTCTTGTTCCTTTGAGAATGAAGATTTCCGTATTAATATAGGCATAATAAGAAGAAAAATTTAACCGTCCGGGATCTCCTTGGAGCTGTTCTATTTCGTTACGAATTGGTTGATAGCAATTTATCTATTAACCAAGTACCATCGGTAACTTAAAGTTGTAGTGTACGAAGTTGACGGCGTTTGAAAATCGCAATTTTTTTCCTATTTGAATTAATATTTGCATTGATTGGAACCACCTGTCCTGGATTAACGGCGAAGAAGTATGAGTTCTTTAAAAAAATATAAATGCTTTAAAAAAGCAAATGGAAACCAAATAAACAGCAAAATAAAACGAACAAACCTTCAAAAAAAATCTGCCCGCCGCGCAGGCATATGCTGATCGCGCGCGGTTCTCAAGATTAAGCGCACCTAGGGCGCGCAACTGATGGTTCTCGCGCTTCGCGCTCGATAATATATGTATCTTGCGATTCACACTCGATACCTGTGCCTTGCGCTACGCGCTCGTTCCTGATTGATCAATTAAATTTTTTTTATGTTTGCATATTAAGTGAAGATGTAGATATAACTTTCTCAAAAAACGTTACTCTGCTGAAAAATTATGAGAAAATTCAAACCGACATTAGTAATGAAAATATTTGTCTGTAAATGCTTTTATTTTATTAATGATAGTTTAGGATTGAAATATATAAACAAACTGTGGGTGCTACTGAAAAATGGTAAAGAGCGATTTTGTAGAACTTTTGAAAGCAAATAATTTTAATCTCTTGTCTTTTTACTGTAACACATAGTTCATAATAGGAGTGAGGAGAAAAGTACTGGGCGGATAGCGCTGGGCCAGATAGGCTGAGCGAAAAAAATGAAAACTCACAGCAATTTTCTAAACTTGTTTATATATTTAAACAATCATAAATATTATAAATGATAAGTTTTCAATCATAATGAAATGCGCACTTTAAAACTTTGATTATATAACATATTCTGTTATAAATAAAACAATAAACCATTATAATTTTAACAATAGGAAAAAGTAATTATTTGGTTGAAGAAACGATGTGAAAAGATTTGCTTCCCGAGCGTTTTCATAAGTATTTTTTGACGATGCCGTATTAATAAGTTCCTCATCACGGTGTTCTCATGAATAAGGTTTTATTTCACAGCGCTTTCATAAAAAATGTATTTTTTTACGGCGTTTTCACGAGTAAACTTTTTCCTCACGGCGTTTTTTAAAAAGGGTTTCTTTTCGCAGTGTTTACTAACATATGTTTTTTATTGCGGCCATTCAACGATGCGGGTTTTTTTCACAGTATTTATACAAGACGTGTTTTTTCACAGCGCTTATCAATATCTATTTTTTTACAGTGCTTACTGTAATTTTTTTATAGAGATGCGTTTTTTTCATGGCGTTATGATAAGAAGTGTTTTTTTTTTCACAGCGATATAATTTACGGGTTCGTTCTCCTAAGCACCGGCGATATGATGAGAATGTAAAAATTCAAATTTTCCCGCCAAACTGTGGGTGCTATTGAAAAATGGTAGAGCAATTTTTTAGGTTTATTTGAGACGAGAAATTGTCCTGTTGACCATTTCACCGTAATTTGCGTTGTTTGGCTGTAAATTTGAATTATAGATTTTTTTATGGCATTTTCCACGTTTAAAACAAAAATTATTGTTGCTACTGAAAAATAGTACAGAAGAATTTCGTAGAACTTTTAAAAACAAATAATTTTAATCTTTTGTCTTTTTACTGTATCTTACGTAGTTTCGTGGGAAAGTTTATTTATTACGTTTTTCAGTTTGATTTTTCATGGCGGAAACCATAAATATTGACATTAAAAGACTGGTTAACGAACTTGACCTGTATTTTTGGACCGCAACCCAGTGTGCAAAAGGAAACTTAAATTAAAAAATTCCTTCGAAAGTGTAATAAATAGACGAAACGAAGAATTAAATCAGAATAATAAATTAAAATAATAAATGTAATTTATTATTATTAGATTTATTAGAAATTCAATGCTCTAGCTTATGAACAATATTTTAATGCGATTTGAAGACTTTTTACAAAGAAAAGGACAGCAGGTTTCTCTTTTTAAATCTCAGTGGGACACTGTTATTGACGTTACATCAGTGACGTTTCATTAAGTTAAAATCTTCAGCGCTTAGCGTCAACAGTTTCAGGATGCGCGCAACAAATCATTCTCAAACTCGCATTTGATATTGTCCTCGCTTTGCCGTCGTCTATCTTTTCAGCATATATAGGGACTCATTGTTCTCACAGATTTTGAGCGCTTAGTGTTCGGCTGTTTTAACCGGATCAGGTTCTCGCTTTTTCTTGGCACCTTCTAAAGTTATCATAGGTCGTTTCAGACTCAAAACATTTTAAAACGCTCTATTTTTCATAAAAAAATCTGGTACAATTTCTGTACACTCTTGAAACACTTCTCTTTTAAGGGCAAACCATAAAGATTGCAAAAAATATTAACAAATGTTTTATTTCTAGTGATAAATACACTCACTCTACGTGGACGAAGAATTCTCGAGACTTCAGTGAATGTACGCTGCGTCATGCTATTAGAAATGAAAATTCAATATATGACTCAAAAAAAAGGAAAATCTTTCAAAAAAAGTCTTTGGTCTGAAACGACCCACGATAACCGGATCGGGTTAAGAAGCGTGCGTTATGTAGCTTTAAAATAATCGCGCTTTATTTCAACGTTACGTTGGCACCTCATTTGCGCTCACGGAAGCATTTTTAGTATTCTAGACTTGATTTCAAGTGCTTAGCGTTCAGTTTTTTAGATGAGAGCGCAATATATAGTTAGTTTAAACCATATCCATCGAAAGCCATTTTCCCATACATTTAGTGTAGGGTTTGAGTTAAAACCTTTTTTTATAGAGGACTACAGTGTTATGAGGAACTCTAGGTTTATTACTAATTAAATTTAGCTATGCCTATAATTAGGATGGTCCAAAAAAAACACATTTTCGAATTTTTGCGGTTAGACTGAAAAATATTGTAGGCTATATAAAAATAGAAAGACCCTATTTTTTTTGTTTTGAAACAAATTAATTAGTAGGGTTACGCATTTGTTGCAAAGTTTTTTCTAAATTCACTACTCAATATAGAGAATTCACGGTTCAGCTTGGCAGTGAAACAGCTACACTTTGCCAACTTGACCTGCTCCTTTGTTAAAGCTCGAGGCTCGCCTAAGTCCTCAACAACCACCTTACATCAATCTTTTGTATTCATAGCATTACTTCTAATAAAGAGAAACTGCAAAATCTCTTAATAATAAATCATTATTTATTGATCATGAAAAATTGTAAGTATTACTTAATTTGATTTAATTATCATTATTAATTTTAATTATTAATTAATTATGAATGAATATATAGTTCAATTATTAATAATTATTTATTAATAGACAATGATTTAATTATGAATCAATCATGAAAAAATTTAAGTTTAAATTAATATTATTTTAATTATCATTGTTAATTTTAATTCCTTATTAATTTAATGTTTAATAATGACTAATTCTTTTTCTTTACTCATAATGTGTCCCCTAAGGGTTTACATGACTTTCATTCCTTACAATTTTTTCGCTTATATCTATATTTTTTTACAATCTTATCCTTTCTATATATCTTATATCTAGTTCCTTATCTCTATTTCCTGCGATAGCGCAATTTAGGTTTTACGAAAATTGACTCTGTTGTTAAATTCTTACATAATATTTAAAGGAAGTCAAAGTATGATAAAATGCATTATCGTTATTATGCAAATAAATGCCTAAAGTTTCAAACAAATACAATCATAACTTCTACTGCAGAATTGCATTTGAAAAAAGAAATGTCATTTTACATGTTCTCTCCATAAGAGAGAAAAGTGAACTGCGTAGTCCTATAAATTAATTTGTTTCAAAAAAAAGGCACTTTCTATTTTCATGTAGCCTACTATATTTTTCAGTCTGATTTAAAAAATTCGAAAATGTCTTTTTTTGGACCACCCTACCTATAATATTGACCTATAATATTGATATGTGTGATCGAAGAGTCAGATAGCCATCGAAATGAACAATATTTGACAATACGATTTTCTATAGTAAAACTTTTTTCTTTAACATAATTCAAAGTTGATGCAAGGATAAAAGAATGGGCGCACAAACCTTGTATGAAAAGTAGCGATTGCTACCCCAGCTGGGGGGGGGGGGGGGCAAGAGGTTGGGTACTTGGGTGGGTGGGGTGTGGGTTTGAGTGAGATGGACTGAAAAATGTAGATTTTACTGAGAACAATACTAAACAATTCGTAATTTTAAGTAAAAATGAAGGAAAAGCGTTTTTTTCATAAGAAAATAGCCCGTCGCTACCCCGGTGGGGGAGGTAGTGCACGCCCCTGAATAAAAGAGATCCTTTTCTGTGCTTAATCTCGACTTCACAATTTAACGACATAAGGGTCCATCTGTCCAATCTCCCTGTGGGATCTCTCAAGTGGCGGAGCCATCGGAGGAGACTACTATGATCTTTAACCATTAAGTAGTGATTACCCTCTAAATATGATCTGAATTTTTCAACTGACCATACCACCGGCAAGCCTTCTTGTTCCGTCAGGTGTAGTTTTTCTAGGCGCCTTGCATGGATCGACTAGCAAAGGCTTATGGCGTGTTTCACGCCATCTTGGATTTTTATAAGGACGGCTTCCGAACCCGTACTACTTTCGTCAGTTTGTAAATATAACGGTAAACTAAGTCATCGATAAAGAAGAGCTGATAATAATTTAAAAAATAATGAATGTAATGAAGTTGAATAAGACTTTTAGTCGTTTTTAATTAAGTAAAGTGAAAGGAGATGAATGCAAAGGAAATTAAATAATTTCAAAAACAATGAAATTAAGTGAAAAGTGACGGGTTTATAAAAAGTTTATTTTTTCGCAATTTTTTTTTTTTGTTTCGCCGTGAATGATTTTCTGTATGGGGTTATAGATTTGTTGTTTATTTAAATGTTACGAATTGTATTCACTTTCAATAGGATCTGTGGACGAAAAACGTAAAGCTGTTTTTCAAAAATTTAATAGTGATATACTAATTTGAGGTTATGTACGGGACAGTATTAAAAAAAATTTATTTCAGTTATTAGGTACGATGAGGCGTCGCTCACTAATGTGGAAGGCTTTAAATTAGGATTCTTCCAAACTTGAATCACACCAAAATATGCATATCTTAGTTTTTAGAGCAGTATAATTCTTTGTCATCCTTCTTCAAGCTCTTACAGAGAGATTTGCACAGATTGAATTTTAAAGTGGGAATTAGTAAAATTAAAAAATCCCAATACCTATTACTAAAATTTAAAAATCCCATTACCTATTACTAGCCCATCTCCTTATAAAGGCCTTTTATCTTTTCAGATGATGGCACATGTATTCGTTTAAATAATTATTTATTCTTAAGAAAGCCTAATTTAACATAATTTAATGTAATATAATTGAGTCAAATATATAATATTTAAAAAAGGCTATAAGTATCAGTTAAATATTGAGTACCCATAAAAGAAGAAAGGAAATTTCCAGGAAGGACGCACTTCGAAAAAGAAAAAATCGCTACCGGAAATTATTATCAGCGTAACATCAGGCACGAATCCAAAGAAGTCGACTGGAGGGGGCAGTGTCAGATAAGTTTCTTATTAAAAGTTAAATATTTAATTGTAAAAATAGCGCTCAGAAGCGGACTGGGACTCACCAACCGACCCGATAAAAGTCTTGTAGACTAGTCCTAAAAGCCATTCTACTCAATTTGTGTGAAATATTTTAAGTGATTTAAAAGGATCTCAAGGGAATTCATATAATTGCCAATGATTTTAATTATTTAAAAAAAATCTAAAAGCTTTTAAACATTTTAAGGAAATTTAAATGATTTTACGGCAGTCCAAGAGATTGCACAAAAGTCATTTGAGTGATTAAATGTTATTTCTAATATTTTAAGTGATTTTTGACGGATTTAAATAGATACACAAAAATTCTAAGCATTTTATAATATTTCTATAAACTGCAAAGAATTTCACAAAAATGAGGGGATTTGTAGGATTCCAAAGATTTAAATATAATTTCAAATATCCCGGTTGATCTGTGTTTTGAAAGAATTTCCTTAAATATCGAAAGATTTGAAAGGATTTCATAGGATTTATAAGATTTGAGAATATTAAAAAGGATTGCAAAGTATTTAAGAGAATTTCCTAGATTTACAAATAATTCAAAGGCCTTTTAAGAGGTTTTATAAGATTTCGGAGGATTGCAGTAATTCCAAAGGATTTTAAAGACTTTTGATAAGGTGTTTTAATCAATTTTCCTGGGTTTCAAAGGATTTCATAGGGCTTCAAATATTTCAACATATGTAAAGGAATATCATCAGATTTCATGTAATTTCACGGGATTTCAAAGGATTTTTTATTATAATGGATTTCAAGGAATTTATTCACAATAATTGAGGGATTCTAAAGGATTTAAAAAATTTGAAAAGATTTTCAAACATTTCGATTAGATTTCAGGAACAGATTAATGTTGTTTTTAACAGATTATAAGGGCATTTTAAAAGATTACCAAGAATTTCCAAGCGCCTAGAAAATTCAAGATATTTTAAAACATTTAAAAGAATTTAAGACATTTTGAGGTATTTCAAATGATTCCAAGGTATGATCATTTGATTAAAAAATTTGAAGGGCCTTCCAAGGAGTCTAATGATTTTATGTAATTCAAAAAATGGTATGCCGTTTTAAACAATTTCCTAGAATTTCAAAAAATTTGGAAGGATTTTATAGAAATTGATTTCTAATCGTAGATTTTAAATTATTTATGTCTTACGGTCCAATCGTAAATCGAAAAAATAAATATGAGTCAAAAAAACTTGTTCTTCGAAACTCAGATATTTATTTAATAGAAAAACTCCTTTTTGAAACTTCCTAACGTTTCGGTACACATGCGTACCATTTTCAAAGGTTCTGAACCTAAATAATTATATTAAAGATTAGTAATTTTAGTCTGAACAAATATGATGGATAATTACGTAGATTTAAATACATTGTTACCTGAGTTGATGATAATTTAAAATAGTCAAACAGATCAATTTTCAATCAAGAAAAGTAACATTTCAGTCAATAATTTAAAAAAATGAATTAAAATTTAGTCATTTTTTAGAAGTCTCAAAAAAAATTTTTCGAGACTTCACTCGATTTAAACTACATTTTTTAAAATTTGTATGAGAAAAACAAATTAGCGTAGGTTAGGACAGACGAACAGAAATTGCCAGTTTCAGAAATACATGAAGAATACGTAATGAACGATGATGTAATAGGCAAGTTTCCATTGAAAACCACTGATGTGGAAGCGCGTAATTGAGTCTAAGTCTAAATTGAATGTCAGATAATTTTACATACATAATTACATACAAACATAATTTATTTGGGCATAAAATTGGTTTAATTAAAGGTTTATTTGATAGATGTGTAAAATTATCTGACATTCAATTTAAAAAGGAAAATTTAAATCTATTAAAAACAACTTGAGTACAGAATAACTATCCTCTTGAGTTTGTAAATGACATCATTAAAGAACGCATTCATGAGATTTACAATAACAGTAATAAAATTAACAAGAAAAGAAATTGGAGTGATACTTACAATAGATTTAATTTAAATGTTACTTTGCCTTACATTCAGGGCCTATCAGAAAGATTAAGAAATTCACTTAAAAAATTTAATATCAATGTTTATTTTAAAAACACTAATACATTAGATAATTATTTGTCAAGAAGAAAAGACGTCGATTCCATTGAAAATTTATCTGTTGTTATTTATTTAATTAAATGTAAATGTTGTAATAAAGCTTATATAGGTGAGACTGGCAGGAGATTAAAAACTAGAATTGCTGAACACAAAAGAGATTGTGAAGTTGGGAATTTTAACACAGGTCTGTTGCAACATTCTTGGAATTTAATAATTACTTTGATTTTGATTTTAAACGTATTAAAATATTAGCTACAGAAAAAAATACTTATCAACGACGTATTATTGAGTCTATTTTTATAAACAAATATCGTAAGATTTCAGTTAATTTACAGACTGAAATTATAAATATTAATAAAATTTATCAGAGTATTATAAAATAATGTTTTTAATATTAATCATCTCTATATGTATATATGTGTATATGTATGTATGCTATATGTGTGTATATATGTATGCATATGGATAGATTTATACATATACACATTTTTTTAAATTAAAAAAAAATTGTTTAATTTCTTATTTCAAATTTAAACTCAATTACGCGCTTCCACATCAGTGGTTTTCAATGGAAACTTGCCTATTGCATCATCGTTCATTACGTATTCTTCGTGTATTTCTGAAACTGTCAATTTCTGTTCGTCTGTCCTAACCTACGCTAATTTGTTTTTCTCATACAAATTTTAAAAAATGTAGTTTAAATCGAGTGAAGTCTCGAAAACATTTTTTTGAGACTTCTAAAAAATGACTAAATTTTAATTAATTTTTTACAATTATTGACTGAAATGTTACTTTTCTTGACTGAAAATTGATCTGTTTGACTATTTTAAATTATCATCAACTCAGGTAACAATGTATTTAAATCTACGTAATATTTATTACGTAATATTTGTTCAGACTAAAATTACTAATCTTTAATATAATTATTTATGTTAAGAACCTTTGAAAAAGGTACGCATGTGTACCGAAACGTTAGGAAGTTTCAAAAGGAGTTTTTCTATTAAATAAATATCTGAGTTTCGAAGAACAAGTTTTTTTGACTCATATTTATTTTTTCGATTTACGATTAGACCGTAAGACATAAATAATTTAAAATCTACGATTAGAAATCAATAAATATCAACGGCCGAAGAAAGGATTGATTTGTTTCATCAAATCATTTTACGATTTTATAGAAACTATAAGATTTTAAGGGATTTCAAAATCTCTAAATATTATTTTTTATGTGATAAAAATATTTGGCGAGTCTGCAATATGTTACTTTATTATTTTCTTCTTTTTTTATCTGTTGACGCAC
Source organism: Belonocnema kinseyi (assembly GCF_010883055.1). Lineage (NCBI taxonomy): Eukaryota > Metazoa > Arthropoda > Insecta > Hymenoptera > Cynipidae > Belonocnema > Belonocnema kinseyi. The sequence goes on from NC_046660.1 coordinate 143,248,143, forward strand.
TTATTTTTATTATATAAAAGTAATGATAGGCCCGCCAATTGCTGTTTTCTCTTTTATTTCTGCAAAGCATGAATTTAAATTCTTTTTATCAATTAAAAGGTATTATTTATTAAACTGATAGTAATTACTGCAATAGTTCATTTGATACTTTTAATAATGTTCCTTTTTTAAGTATGCTCTCATTCTTAAAGTTTCTGCTATTTGTAATTGACTTCATTTTGTCATTTTACAACTTATAGAATAAATAAATATAATATTAACTATATATATCGTTTTTTAAAAACTTAATCCCATGTTTTTTCTGGTTAAGATGATTTAGATACTTTTTTTAGACTTTTTCAAAGTTTCCAAATTTAAAAAGTACTATTATTTGTGAAGTTTTATTATTTTTCAAAACGAAGTTGAACACAAACAATTTTTTAAAACTTCCCTCAACTTTTTTTTGCTATAATTACAACAATATAGTTTCAAATGAAGCAGTTAAAGTACTGCTCCAGAAACTATGAATGATATTCCTTCAACAGCTTCGAATAATTTAATACATATAATTATAAGATATATGCATATTCGTTTAATTCAAGTTTGGAAGAACCCAAAATTAAAGTCTTCCGCATTAGCGAGCGACGCTTTGCTTCATCATACCTAATAACTGTAATAAAGTTTAAAAAAAATAATGTCACGTACTTAACCTAAAATTAATATACAACTATTGCATTTTTGAAAACAGCTTTAGGTTTTTTGTCCACAGATCCTAATGAAAGTGATTACAATTCGTAACATTAAAATAAACAGCAAATATATAACCTCATACAGAACATCATTCATGACGAATTAAAAAAAAAAATTACGAAAAAATACACTTATAAACCAGTAACTTTTCACTTAATTTCATTATTTTTGAAATTATTTAATTTTCTTTATATTTATCCAATTTCACTTTACTTAATTAAAAACAACTAAAAGTCTTATTCAACTTCATTACAGTCATTGTTTTTTAAATTATTGTCAGCCCTTCTTTATCCATGACTCAGAGTCTGCATGTCATGCCGCCAACCGTATATTTTTGGTACAACTCAATGACTGTACATTACTTTCTAACTACGCACACGACCCTCTTACGAGCAACACCATCCGCTGTAGTAAAACTATAGAGTTTTAGTTGAAATGACATTTAGTTGAATCGAGATTTAGTTCGATTGTATAGCAACCGTCTTTTCCTGGTCTAACCCGACTCGAATCTTCGATTTTTTTAAATAATCGCTAGAGTGGTTCTGCTTTTTGGGCGAAATCCTTTATAAATCGCTTTTACCACGAGACCATGCCCAGAAATTGTCTAAGTTGGCGCAAAGTAGTAGGAGCCGGATAAAATGTAATTAGCTCAATTTTTTCCGAGTTAGGATGCATTCCGGTTTTATCAACTAAATGTCCGTGATAACGTACCTGAATACAATCAAATTCGCTTTTATCGGGATTGACCGTAATTCAGGCATTGATAGTCACAAGACTTTCGCTAGCCAATAAATATTTTCTTCGAAGGTTTCACTAACTGCAATAATGTCATTGATGTACGAAGTTGCATGGGGCTCAGATTCTGATGTTATTAGTTGATACACAAATCGTTGAAGCGTTGCTGGATCTTCCGATAGCCCGAATTTCATGCGATTTTAATGATAAAGCCCCTTGCCCGGTACTGGGAAAGCAGTGAATTCCTCACTTTCTTCGGATAGAGAAATATGATGGATATATGGTTATATCATTGGGTACACATCTTTCTTTGCTACCTCATTTAATTTCCTAAAGTCGATGCAGAGCCTATAATCTCCGTCAGGCTTCCTAATCATTATTACTGGGTTACACCATTCGCTCTGACATTTAGGTTAGCAAAGGCGTTTCTTTGCTTAAGCCTTTAATATGTCCAGAAATTACTTGATAGTGACAATTATTTTTTGTAATCAAAAATAATTTTTGTTTCATAAAATTAAGTAAAACGATTATATGGACATATCAAAAGCATAGTTGCTCGAGTAATCGTGGCCGGTCACGAAGACTAGGACGATTGTCAACATTTTATTTCCATATTTCATTACCAATAATAATTTAATTAATTTCAAAAAGTCGTGAAATGAAATCGGAGAACTGACTTGTTACTGTGAGCAGTAATTGTAATATACATTAGTGCTTGGAACTGAAAATGTTATGTCAAATATTGGTATGACTTTGGTGATTTTTTAGTTGGACATAGGAAACACGGGACTAGGCATGCCATCCTATCTTGGGCAAGCGGGGTTGAATCCACAGGAGGAGGAACAGCTGCCATCTTACGATGTGCCACTTGATTAAGCGCACGAGCATTTTTGCCGACGAACTGTGCATGAAAATATAAACACGTGGGCGGTGCCATGTTTGTCTCGGCACATCAAAAGATGGCGGCCTTCCCTCTCATTGCATCAACCCCGCAATGGCATGCCTAGTCCCGTGTTTACTATGTCCATGTCCAAATCCCTATTCCTCCCCTTGGCATTACCCCCATGATAGTTTATTATCATTTTTCAGTGAAATTAATATTTATTGAGTAGTTTTCCATTAGCTAACATTAATCTATACTGCATAATATAAAGAAAAATGTGTAATAGATATATAATTATTCATAGTTTTAATATTTTGGCAACGTAAAAAGAACATAGCCTCCAAAACCACATTATTTTTTAGTCACTGCAATTTATCAAATTTCGTCATTCTGTTTATAATTTCTGTTGAAAGAAAGTTAATTATTCAAATTGCCAGTGTGTAAATTTTTGTATCCCGTGTAATTATGTTGTACTCAGCTATTTTATAGAACAAAGTTAGCTTATATGACTTTACAAAACTCAATATTTTGCTAACTTTATTTGAAAAGGAAGGCAATTCAAGTCTACTATAGTGTAAGTATACATTTCTATTTATTTTTGAGACCACTTTATTTCTTATAAATAAAAAATTAATTGTATTCGACAATATTTTTAACTGAAATGAAAACTAAACATTTGAAAAGCAAATTCATTTTTATTATGGTCAATTATTATAATATCCGTCAGACGTATTTCATGTCGGAGGTCTCAATCAATATAAAACTAATAATACATCTTTGATGCCATTCAAGTATATTAAAAATACAAAATTACACTTAAAATACACTTCTAAATCGCTAAAAATTGATTTCAAGGTAACCGAACCTTTCTTACGAACACTGGGACGTCTCGTGATTACTAGTATATGGCAGATTTGGAAATCACGATAACTGGCAAATCGGTGCTTTTTGACTTTTAATTGTTTATAAATAAAAAGTAATGTTAAATATCGTAAAAACAATTTTTATAGTATCCTAGGGTGTTAATGCTTCTATCAGTGCCAATTATTTTTGAAATAATCCTTCCAAAACAATTTTCTAAATATTTGAAGTCAATGAAATCTATTATGGTGACGATTACTGGGAGGTTTTCCTTATATAATAGTCCAAGAGCAAGCTACATAAAACAGCCTCGATTCGGTGCCCAAGATCAAAGCTCGAAAGTTGTAAGAAAAACATTAATACATCATCAAATGGCTACTTTGCCAGTTCAACTTTTGCATATGAAAATGGCAGCCAGTTTTCCACGATGTAAAATTCGCAAAAAAAAAAAAAAAAAGGTGGCCGCGTCAAATTTGTATAAAAACATTCTTCAGGTTTCAACTAAGAGCGGTGCTATTTATTTCCCTTTCGAGATAGGCGTAACTCACTCGGTGTAAAGAGGAGTAATGTGAAGAAAGTACACGTTTTTTAGATTCATATAGAATTCTCTTGTTACTTATTCAAGCAATTTGTTCGTTCCGCGAAACTTCTGCGACCGTTAATGTTATTTTTAAGTAAAGTTAATTAAATTCTCCATAGATCCGTCGGTATTGATATTTGAAAATATTTTTCAAAGTTTTTTATATAAGAAAAAAGAAACAGAAAAATATTGTTTGTGAAAGAGCACCGTTTCGACAAAAAAAACTTTTATTAAAACTCATGATCATAATCAGGGGAACAACTCTCTAGAAATAACCTCTAACGGTATTAGTTGAATAGAAAATATGTCTATATCAGTATGAACAATTTAGTTAATAAATGTGTTTTGTGCCGAATTAGCTTCTCTTTATTGCTTGCAACTTATTGTTTTGCAGGAAATGTCTGTATAATGAAGTTTAATTAGACACTAAAGAAAAGAAAATGATACTTAGTCATTGTTTGCCTAAAATAAACTAATATAATTTTGCTTCTGTTCTAATCGTGTGGAAAGTCCTACTTGCACAACTCTTTTGTATTATTTAAACAATTTTAATTAGCAAATACATAGATTTTCAGTTTTCACTACAAAGATTTGGATTTTTTCATAAAATCAAGTGACATTCTTTGGCCATTGATTCAATATTATGGCAAATCTCCATAGAACAACTATTATTTATTATATAAACAATTTGAATAGACAAATGCAAAGCATTTTTTGGGTTTGAATACGAAGATTTTGGTTTTCTTTTTGTAAAATTATCTATAAATATTATGTGGAAGGTGCTTTCCTGTAATAAAGAACCCCGCACAGAATGCTTTCGAAAGTGTCTTTCTGTGGATTTGGTTATAACTTGGTAATTTTGTAGATGAAAAGGGCCCAATGAAATATCCATCAAAAAATGGCAATAACAAAAGAAATGGACAGTTTTAACGCTATACGGCGCCAAGCGCTCAAAATCAGAGCATAAGATATATCCGTATAGCATTAAAAGCAAAAACGACGATAAAATCAGTGTCACGCATTAAAATTAGGTAAAATTTACGTCCGTCTCACAAAGCGTGCTTCTCGCAACGCTCGTACGCTAAGCGCTCAATATTTTGTCGAAACTGCATATTCACTATTTAAGTGCAGCAACGGTTCTTAAATAAGGCCAGTATCAAGTGCGGTAATGCCAATCATATGGTTCGCCTGCTTTTCGCAACGTTCGAACGCTAAGCGCTCAATATTTGGAAAAACTGGTGATGCGTTGTGCTCAACAAATTCAGTCTTTATTCCCTCTGATAAAATTACGTAAGATCAACAGTTCTCATATTAAAACTCGAAATGTAAAGCTCAAAACACACACAAGATCCAAAAATAACCAAATTTCGAAAAATTAAACTTGTGCTGAGTTGTGCTCGACAATCAAAGTCTTTCTTCCCTTTAACAAAATTATGTAAGATCAACAATTCTCATATTAAAACTCAAAATGAAAAACTCAAAAAACATACAAGATAAAAAATAGTGTAATTTCTAAAAAATAAAACTTGTGCTGAGTTGTGCTCGACAAATTCAGTCCTTCTTCCCTTAAAATTATGTGAGATTAACAGTTCTCCTATTAAAATAAAACATTTAAAACTAAAAAACCATAAATGATCAAAAATTGTCCAATTTCGAAAAACTAAAACTTGTTATGAGTTATGCTCGATAAATGCATGTATTATTATTATTTTTTTAATTATGTAAGAATAACAGTTTTTATTTAAAAAATGTAAAACCCAACAAACAAAGAAGATAAAAAATAGTCAACTTTCGAAAAAATACAAATTCAGCACAAGTTTTAGTTTTTCGAAATTTGACTATTTTTGTGACTTGTATGTTTTTTGAGTTTTACATTTTGGATTTTAATATGGCAAATGTTGATCTCGCGTAATTTTAAATTTAATAATTAAATATTAATAATATAAAAACAAAATGTTTAAAAGTTACTTTCAATATAATTTTTAAGAATTAAAACAATTTACAATCTGGAATGTCATTTTAATATTCAAATATTTGTGAACATTACGTACAAGTTTCCTTATTTCCAAATTATCTACTGACGACTCTAACTTGGTGATAAAAGCGCACTCAGAAGAAAAATGGTATCAGGTATAAGAACCTGTGCACAAAGGGGTGCGCTCGTGCACAAGGGGCGTCATTCTTCAAAAGGATAAGTTACTGAGTTGAATAGAAGAAGAATAACACTAAAACTGTCACCTGGGTTAAAGCTCAGGGCTCACTGAAGGTTCTGTTAAAAAATTTATATTTCAATTCGTACTTCAAGAGTAAACTCTAAAACACTTTACAAAGTTATAAAAATCATTTTATTTCAAAGTAAAAAAATGTGCACTAATATGTTTCTACGAGAGAACGATTTGGCATCGACGCCCGTTGTAATTGGCGTTCAAACATTGTGAGAAGCGGACGATACATATCATTCGAACAGTCGAACGTGATACTGGCCTTATATAATAACCTTTTCTGCCCTGAAACAGTGAGTGTTCAGTTATTTTCAAATATTCATGGCTTTGAGTTCGAACGTTACGAAAAGTGGGCGATTCATATGATTGAAATTACCGCCCTTGATATTGATCTCATTAAAGCACCGCTGCTCTCCTTAAATGATGAAAGTTGCATTTTAGTCTAAATGTTGAGTGCTTAGCGTTCAGTCGTTGCGAGAAGAGGGCGATTTTTATGATTGGCATTACCGAACTGGATACTAACCTTATTTAATAACCTTTTCTGTCCCGAAACAGCGAGGGTCGCAGTTGATTAAAAATATTTATCCCTTAGCGTTTGCCCATTGCGAGAAGCGCACTGTGTGAGACAGACGTAGTGTTTACTACATTTTAATTCGTGATACTGATTTCGTTGTCGTGCTTGCTTTCAGTGCTATATGGATATATCTTATGCTCTGATTTTAAACGATTGGCGCCGTATAGAATTAAAACTGCCCATTTTTGTTTAAAAAATTTTTTTATGCATATTTCATTGGGCCCTGATAACCTACAAAATTACCAAGTTTTAACCAAATCCACCGAAAGACATTTTCCCATGCATTCTGTACGGGTTCCATTATGCCAGACAAATTTTTAATTGCTTAAATCAATCAAATGAAAGTTTTAATAATTTAAATCGCTAAATGTATGTCAGGTAGAAATTCGTAATCGTAATTTATTTTAATTTTATGAGACATCATTATGAGAGTGAAGAAGAATGGCTTGTGCTTCCGGAAGCAATGGACTCTCGGTTTTTAGAAACACGTTCCTGAAAATGCCTAAATATGGGTCAGCAGAAACTAGCAAGGAATGGAGCACATCTTCTATCATATTAATCAGAGATGATTTTCTGGCGTTGTTTTTTCTGCACTGTTTAAAATGTTTTTTCTATCCTCTTGAGCTTCTTCAAGAAGTTGTCAGATAGGTATTGAGAAAAAAGCAATAATGTTAGTCTGCAGGATTATGCAAATAAAACGAATATTAAGAACAAGTGAAGATCGCAGAAAATAAATGAGAATCACAGAAAACTATCTAGATCTTAACCAAGCATGTATCGTTAACAATGTTAGTCATCAGGATTATGCAACTAAAATGTGAAGGACAAGTGAGAATCACAGGAAACAAATAAGGATCGCAGAGAACAATCGAGAGCTTAGCTAAGCATATATATCTTAGATATCTGTTATCATTTAAGAACCAATGCGAGACAGATTTTAAGGACAAAGGGAACCACATCTCGAGAGTCCGTTTCCAATTACATCGCATTTTAAAATTAAACTTTGGAAACATTGAGTGAATATATACAAGTCTTTAAAATATTGTGGATTTTTTTATTTATTATTAGCAAAATATTTAAAATATTAATATAAAATTCAGCGAAATCCATTAAATTGATCCCTGGAATATCTCTAAAGAGCCCTAACATGTTAGAACTTCTTTTAAAAATTTGAAATTCCTTTCAAACTATTAAAATGAATTGAAAATGCTTGCGAATACCTCAAAATAATTCAAAATCATTAGAATTGAGTGAGGAAATACCTTGACATATTTGAAAATTTTATAGATCATAACGCAAAACTATAAAGAATACAAAAGATGCGTCTTATTAAAATGAGTATTTTTTCTTAATAAGTTGTATTGAAATTATGTATGGCTAAGGAGATAAATGAAGAAAATTGTTACAAAAGAGCATCAACCATCGTTCCACTCACTAAGAGGTTTTTAATATACGGGGCATTATTCCTCAACTGCCCCAACTCAAGAAGTCTTGTTTTTCTATTGTCTCTAAATTCTGGGAAAATGTTCGCCTACCCAACAGTAGTTAATCCACTAGCTTATAGACCAGGATTACCAACCCTCCCCAAGTGAGGGGGGGTTGAATTTTCAGCCCCAATGCCTGCAGGGGTAGTTTCAAACGCCTGTAACTTCCTTTCTAATTACGCGATTTAAAATTTTTATGAGGGTTTTGGAAAGTGCTTTTTACACGCTTTCATCCTATTTCATTATTTATAACAAAAAAATTGTTTAAACAATTTTTTCAATAAATCAATTGTTTATTTAACTTCTTTCGCAATTTAGGTATCTACGATTTTTTTTAAATAGTCTCAAAAAAAAGCTTGACTTTTTTACTATGAAAAATGTCTAATAAGAAAATGGACAAATTGAAATTCATTAAGTTACAGAGCCGGTTGTTGAGGGAGTCCTCGCGCTCGCACTCGGGCGTTATGCGGCAGCATACCGCGGAACAGTTTTCAAGTATGCCATTTTTTTGTATTACTCACATTGATCCAAAATTGCATGAAGTCATCGGAAAAAAACTATTCAGTAATGTTAACCAGTAGTTTTGAAGAAGTTAAAAATGTTTAAAGCTATTATGAAAAAATATTAAGTAAAAAGCACTTTCTTAAAAATGAACAGTATTTTTCTGAAGATAAATTATTCCTCACTATTATAATTTATTATCCGACAAAAATTGGTTATTGCTCTTGCAATTTTTTAAAACAAATACATGATTCAACCAACTTCTCACGTATAAAGTGTTTGAGTAAATAAAGTACTAACGGATTAGTAAT
>NC_046660.1:143257122-143281551 GCF_010883055.1 Belonocnema kinseyi
AAGTAAGTTTTTTGGCTTTAATTTTTAAACTAAAAAAGTTACAACTTTTTGTCTTGAGAAAAAAAGATGCGCAATCAAATTTTACATCCATATATATCTTTTTAAAATTAAAATTCGAAAATTTTTTCTAAAGCCTCCAGAGGACTTCGTTTTCGCACGAAAAAATTTTATGTGCCCTTATTGCATCCGGACCCACAATTCCCAGTTCTAACCCCGACGAGTCTTGCTTTTTTCCCACTCACATTTTTCTATAATCTACCAATTTAGATTATATTTCCAAAAACTTGTCTTGCTTGAATGCAGGTTCCAAGTAGAACTTTCTAGTAAGATACTTATAAACTGATCATTTATCAGTATTTTAAAAGATTGGAAGTTGGATTGAAATGTTATGACCTTATGAATAAAATCACGAATGGAAATAGTAAGTAATATTTAGTTTCGCGCTAATAAATTATTATTGATATTATACATTGGCGCGCGGGCCCACGGACGGAAGGACGGACTTTTTCGCAACTCGCGAAAAAGTATCCCCTCTCTACACACATTAGCCAGAGTGGGAGACTCGAGGCGAGCTACGGTGCGCGGGCCCAAAAACGGAATGGTGGGGCGAACTAGCGAACAGCTACCTCCCTCTGCGCGCATGCGCAAAGTTGAGAGAATCGATGCTTGCCATGGCGCGCGCCCTGCGCGTTATGCATAAAGGCACGCGTTCGTGCCACTATCTTCACTCGGCCTTCACCCGGCACACCGCGATGTTTGAAAGGTCAGTTCGTTTGGAAAGCAGACAGTGAATTAATTATTTTTTTCAAAAATTGTTGAGATGCTCGTGATAGATTGATAGATTCTGGTCTATCAGGCGCATCGACTCGATTGATTGAAATACTTTGCGCTCTGTGACAGCCATGTCAGAGCTCAAAACCAGCCTCCTGTCCAAGGAGGAAGCAGCACCCCCAGTAAAGTAGCCATCAACAAGATGGAAGCGGAAGAAGTTGAAAGCAACTTCTCAGAGGAAGCAGTAGGATGTCGAGAACCTCAGTAATTTGCTCCGCGCAGCCTAACCTAAAAGGATTAATTGATCCACCTAACCTTAACACTAAAAAATCAGCACGACCGGGAAAAATACCCCCTATTAATGTAATTGTGGCCGGAGCTAACCACCCCTACCCAATTCTCTATAAACTCCTGAAACTGTCCACTCAATACCCACCCATAGTATATAACATCGGCCCATATGTTTATTCAGTTTGCGTGTCTTATATTGAAGACTACCGTAAAATTAGAACTAATCTAGAGCAGCAATGCTACAAGTGCCAAAGATTCCATCATGTCTCTGACATGTGCCATGCCACTCCACGTTGTGTGAAGTGCGTGGCGCGCATCTGATTCACGAATGCACACAAGATCGTGAATCGCCGGCTACTTGCGCTAACTGCCCTCAAGACCACACCGCGAATTACAGGGGCTGTTCTGCCTTTAAAAAAGCCTCTTAAAAATCTAAGAATAAATCAAAATCTCTAAATTCATAAAAAGAAACTACTCCCTTCAAACCAGCTGTACAGATTGAACCAAAAGAAAATCCGACACATGTCGACGCCCTAGTAGTCAATACCCCAATATCGCAAAAATTACCACTTTACAGCACAGCCGTCGCCTCTACATAAAAAATGAACACAATCAAAACTCACACTAAACAGTCATTCAAAGTCTTAAAACCCAGTAATAATCGAGCTGAAGCACCAGCCTCCGCGACATTTACCATTCCACAAAACAAAAACACTCCAGTAATCACTCTCAATAACAGTTCATCTACTCAAGATATAAATATAAATTCAGTAAACTTCTTAAAAAGAGCTACAATCTTAACCACCGATATAATGGGGAGAAAAATCATCATTACGGAAGCTATAAATTCAGCCGCCGAGATTTAAAGTAATATACTTTTTTTTTGCTATAAAAAATGGCCAACTTCAATAACAACACACAAAATAATTTTTTGGAATGCCGAAGGTATCCTTAAAAAAACACACGAATTAGCAACATACCTCTACAAAAATAACATTACCAGTTGCTTGCTCAATAAAACTTTACTACGTGAATCCCTTCGCGTTGACCTAGACCGTGGATATAAATTGTACAGAAATAACACTAATAGAGGTACCGCGATTCTAATTCTAGAAAATATCGATCACCACGAACTAATAATTCCTAAACTTAAAGCCATCGAAGGTACTGCTATACAAATTAAAATTCACGGGAAACCATATGCTATAGTCTCACTCTATCAAACTCCCTCTTGCGAATTTACAAAAAATGACTACAGAAAAATATTCTAACTTGCACCCTCGGTAACAGCTGCAGGGGACCTAAATGCCAAACACTTACTAGGCAGTCTGATAAGTACCTGAAAATTCTAAGAGATGGCATTAGTATTCACTAATGTGAACCATTTTCATCGAGCTTGATCCTTCAAATGACGCCTGTCAAAACTTCAGCCATTTATGTTTACGCATTTACAAGTTACAGCACTGAGAAGCGACTAGCCTCCGAGTTTTTTTTTATATGGAAAAATCTGAGTTTCGAGTTTTTATCAAACACTACTATCTTCGCAAGAAAACGATATCCAAGACCAAGGCCAAGCTGGATAAGTATTACCCCTGGATAAGTATGATCCCAAAGTGAAATTAAGAGAGGTAGCTAATGCTGTAGGCATATTATTGGAACGTGTGGGCAATATCGTGCATTCAGTTTTGGGCATGAAGAAGCTCTGCGCGCGATGGGTGCCGCATTTGCTCACAGTGGACCAAAAACGAATTCGTGTGACAACTTCCCAGCAGAATTTGGCATTATTTTCGCGTAAGCCGACCGAAAACGCAACAATGGGTCGGAAAGGTTATGGCCTCCGTATTTTGGGATGCACATGGGATAATATTCGTGGACTATCTTGAAAAAGGGAAACCCATAACCGGAGCATAGTATTCATCATTATTGGACCGATTGAAAATCGAAATCGCCGAAAAATGACCGCATTTGAAGAAGAAAAAACTGCTTTATCATCACGACAATGCGCCTGTTCATTCATGCTTAGTTGCACAAGCAAAATTGCATGAAATCGGCTTCGAATTGGTTCCTCAGCCACCGTATTCACCAGACCTGGCCCCCAGCGACTAATACTTGTTCCCTAACCTGAAGAGATGGCTCACCGGTAAGCGTTTTTACTCAAATGAGGAGCTCATAGCTGAAACTGAGGCGTATTTTGGAGACCTTCCGATCGAGTACTTTTCGGACGGTATAAAAAAGTTAGAAAATCGTTGGACAAGCTGTGTATCGACCTAAAAAAACCGACTTTGGCCAAAAAAACGTCCCCGTGTTTCATTTTTCAGAGAATTATCAGACTGCCTAGTAGCTTGGAAAAGCAGAACAACTAACAAAATTGGAAAACAATTATTCGAATTTATCAATGATAATAATCTCTCAGTTTCAGCACCAAATTCGCATACTTTTTACCCTCACAACACCAAACATAAATCTGACCTTATTGACTTTGCAATTACCAAAAAAAATTTCTATACTCATGACACTTGCACCATTAATGAATTAGACTCAGATCATCGACCAGTTCTTCGAAGCCTTTTTACAAATTGTGAAAAAGCTCCGGTCACGCTTTCAATAACAAACGCAAGCAACATCGACGGAGCCATAACTAATCTTACCTCTAGTACAAAAACTGCCATTCATACTTAAGTCCCTCAGACCACCATTAACAAATACGATCCACCTCTCATCTCCGAGATTGAAGACCTTATCGACACTCACAATAAACTCTGCCGAACGCGTCAGAAAACTAAAAGCTGTATCCTTAAAAACATCATTAACCACCTTCGGAAAACTATAGCAATTAAACTTCAAGAGCACAGATGTAAAAATTGGGATAAAGAAGTCGGTAAACTTCAGATCAAGGATAACTCTATATATCGTAAAACTAAAGCCCTAACAAAGCCGCGAACTAATATTCCCCCTCTCAAAAATCGAGACCAAATGTTGACGCTCTCTCCTATCGATGAAGCAAATCTCCTAGCGGAAAACTATAAAAGTAACTCCGCTCCATATGACAAGCCATCCGATACTCAGCAAATTGCGGAATGTGAAAAAATTGTTTTCGAATTTCTCAAAATCCCAAACACTGATAACTCCAAGAAAATAACCCATAAGGAACTAACCAAACAAATAAAAAATACTAAAAATCAGAAAGCTCCCGGCCCCGATGCAATTACAAATCTAGTCCTCAAAAAGCTTCCCATCTCTTGCCTAAACTCCTTGCTCTTATCTTCAATGCCTGTATTCAACTAAGCTACTTCCCTGAATCTTTGAAAATAGCTCACAATTTAGTTTTTCAGAAAAAAGGCAAGGATCCATATTTTCCAATCAGCTACAGGCCCATTAGTCTTCTCAATACAATGAACAAAATTTTTGAAGAAAATAATACTCGCGTAAATTTTCACCTCGAAGAAAACAGCATCCTTAAACGACAAAAATACGGTTTCAGAAAAGGTCACTCTACGCAGCACATGATGCTCAAGCTAACCGAGGCCATTAGCTTAAATTTCAATCCAAGAAAACATACTGGAGCTGTTTTCCATGACGTAGAAAAAGCTTTTGACAGTGTCTGGCATGTAGGATTGCAAAAAAAACTAATAAATTAAAATTTTCTGAGAGGGCTTATCCTCTTTATAAACTCTTATCTTTCTAACAGAAAATTCTCCGTCAAAATAGGCCAGCCACTCTCAAAAGAGAAAATCATCCGAGCGGGTGTGCCCCAAGGCAGGATTATAGGACCGGTTTTCTTTATTATCTATGTAAATGACATCCCTGAGGTCCCTGAAGTTTCAATTGGACTATATGCAGATGACACCGCGTTATTCACTTCTTCCTGTTCCGTTCCAAAAATTTTAAAACTACTTAACAAAGCTCTTGAAGTCATCGAGGCTTGGGCTAAACTATGGAGAATAAAAATAAATGTAGCAAAGTCAGAATCAATTCTTTTTTCAGTCAGAAGACCAGTTAAAATTGATCTACCCAAAATGTTTAACGAACAAATAGAATAGAAGAGTTCCATAAAATACCTAGAGGGTAAACTTCATAAACATCTTAATTGGAAGCAACATATCCGTGAAACTAAAGGGAAAGCTTTAGGGGTTCTCTCGCGCTTAAATCCCATTATTAATAGACACTCGAGTCTAAAACCCGAATATGGACTCCTAATCTACAAAATTTGTATCCGACCAATCATAACTTATGCATGTACAATGTGGGGAGATGCGTCAACAAGTAATATCAATCACATTCAAATAAAAAAAATAAATAAATTTCTCAGACGTATAATAAAACCCCCAGATATACTAAGAACTCTGTCCTTCACAGAGTTCCAACTATCATACATCTCAGAGTATATCAAAGAAACCGCCATTAAATTCTACGAATCTGCATCATGATCATCTTTTGAACATATTTTCTCTCTAGGGAAATATAATTTTGATAAACACGCGATGACAAAAGACTTTCTTATGAAATAAGTCACCCAGGTCGAAGTGGCCCTGCCACCCCCGACCTACTAGAATCTTTCTTTTTCTTCGTCCCTATACCCCCACTTCCTTCTCTTCTTCTTTTCTCATATTTTCTTCTATAAAATAAATTAACAGATTTTTGTGGGTTTTTACAGCTTGCGGGCTTTTTCCACACATAATTAACGTCACTTTAAATTCCAGTCATGTCAAATTTCGCTCAGATTGTGTAACAATCCCCAAACAGGTAACGCACAACAACTTCTTCCATTTCGATCATTATTCGGGGTGATGGTTGGGGATCCCTCATCCCCACCCCTTTTTCGTTTATTTCCGGCACACCGCACGGACTACTTTGTCTTCCGTTCTTCGAGGTCACGAGAAGACGTCCAGTACACTACACCATCAACGTTTTCCTCTATCTCTGTCAATCTAACTAGGAAGTTGATAGGAGTAAATCAATAACTGTTCAGAATTAAACAGTTTTGTCATCAACATGTAACCTCAGTTCTTTTTAGAGCAAACAAAAATTTGAATTGTTGAAACCGATCATGGACTTCGGTCCCTGGTCCACCGTTCAGTATCTCTGTTCGTAATGTCCCTTTCCAGGGTGTCATTCTAACAGACTCATAAACGAGAAAACTCTCGGTCTAGTGCCTATATCGAAGTTGAACCGTTTAGTATCTTTGTTTGTAATGGCCCTTTCCCAGGGTGTGATTCTAGCAGACTACTGAACGAGGAATCTCTCGGCCTGGTGCCTAAATCGGAGTTGAATCGATCTTGGACTTCGGCCCGTGGTCTACCGTTCAGTATCTCTGTTTATAATGTCCCTTCCGAGCTTGTCATTCTAACAAACTACTAAGCGAGAAAAACTCTCGGCCTAGTGTCTAAATCGAAGTTGAACTGATCTTGGATCAGTTCCTGTTCCACCCCTTAGTATCTCTGTTTGTAATGCCCCTTCCCAGGGTGTCATTCTAACAGACTACTGAGCGAGGAAATCTTTGTAGCTGAACCCCCGCCAAAAGAGTGCCCGAGCCATCAGAAGACGTCAACAGAAAGAAACAGAAGCTTGCCGGGAGCGCGGATACTCCATCACAGCGAATAGACACAAGTCGCTACCATCAGATAACGGATTTCTTGCTATCTCACCATCCAGTCCCCGAACGCCTAGGAGAAAATGGCTGTGTCCAACAATCGGCGCGGTGTCTCCGGTTTCAAGAAGAACTCCACCTTCACCACCACTAGGCTGCCAGCCTTACTCGCGGATGGTCCGTAGAACCTCCCATATTCTGTTTTCGAAGCCCAAACGCCGATTGAGTTATCTTCCGGAGGGTTTGACCTATCCAGGGGACCTAGAAGGGACATCCTACAAGATCGGGAGGTGCAAACATTTAAAATAACCAAGTTCCTAGGGTATGCGGAATCCATCCACGTCGCCAAGGATCTAAGTTCAGGTAAATGCAATCTTCGAATCCTTGGGAACAGTTTAAGAAAGCCGCGGGTAGGAGGACTTACCAGCAACCTCCAGTGAGTCAACAAATTACGCCCAAGGGCACGAAAGAGCTGGACTCGTGACTCCTTCGGAACCAAGATTACATATTCGCAAAACCACTGGAGGTTACAGAAGAACTAGACTGGAAGACCCGGCAGTATCATGCACATTCCACTAACTGATGGCCCTGTAAACCACCGGCCTCTTTCGGGGACACTAGACGTATTATACTAGGAATATTTTCTACTTAATTAAACATTCATTATTTGGGAGCATATCAGTTGGCGGCCCAACCTAGAGGCACGACGAAACACCTGAGCAGTCTCATCTCACGAGTTTCGAAAGGGAAGATCAACAATTCGAAATATTTCACGGAGAATGATAATTCCAACTCCACCGCCAAAAAAGGAGACCATTGTTGAACGTACCATCCCTACACGGCAGATCTCCGTCACTTCAGGAAGTGGACAACAAAATCCGACAACGTCCAACAACAACCCTCCACAAGAAGCAATAAAAACCAACGACCACGTAGCAGAAGAAGAGGACGTCGCAGGAAGGGTAAACCCAATCTTCAACTCTATCTTTGAACCATCTTCTACCACTGTAAATATTCCGGCCCCATTACCGTCGGACAGCACCACCTCGCCTCGCAAGTTGGACAACAACACTGTCTGGCTCATCAGCAACACATGACACGAGTAAAAGCCCCTCACTTCATAGCATAGTGACACAGCCACCTGTTTATTAACACTGTTTCTCAACAAACAGCAGCGCTGCCCCATTTTTCGGATTTACAACGTCTGACGAACCATGAACCAAAATGAACAACAAGGCTGGACAATCACGGGTACCCGGCGTCACGGCCCCTTTGCGTCAAAGAGCGAGAAGTTCTTCGCCTCCCTCGGTTCGTCGTTATGATTCACGCCTTTTCTCATCATTAAGCGCCAGATTGGGCTGCACTGAGAGGCCGCAGCCAAGCGGACCACCAACTAAACCAGACTAAGTCCGGTTTCCAACATTGGAACTTCCTAACTTCTCAGGGAACCACCAGAAAGACCCTAAGACTTTTCTCAGGGAGGCTGAACTGAACGAGACCAACTACGGAAGGAACTGAAGAAGGAAGAGCCGAAAAAACCCCAAGCTTATCAACGCCCATCTCCGGAAGATGAAAAACTGTGAAATGGCCCGCACTGTTACTACTGCCCTTAGTATCAGTTCCATCGAGACTGATCCGTCCTCAAAGCAGAGACGAGGAATGCTCCGCAAGAAAACTGGCGAGGCTCGGCGGCCGAGAAACCGCCGAGCACAAACCAAACCATGACCACCAACAATAAACCTCACTGGCGCGCCAGCACGGGAATTGTACAATAGCCCCCCATATACCGAACTTGCTGCCCAAAGATCGAGACGAACATGTTCCAGTATTACGAGCAACCAATACTGTCTATCTCTTCGAGGAAGTCTACATCGCCCAAACAGAAGACCCGGATATCGAACGAGACATTTACCGCTGGACCCAAATAGAACTCCAGCCACGATTAACAACGGAGGAGAGTCGGTTATTCAACAACCATCGTCTGGACCAGAAATGGGTTCTGGCACAGAGCCACGGATGCTTCCAAATTTGTTGCTCTCCGCCCCCAAAGCCATAAGGCAACTGATTCTAGAGGAGTTTCACGTCGCACCACTCTCTGGACACCCGGGAGCCGAGGAAACCCTACGGTCTATCAGTGAATATTTTATCTGGCCCGGGATGAGCCGAGAAACTGGTCGTTATGTTACAAGCTGCCACCTCTGTGTTTCTTGTAAACCCGTGAGAACCAAATACCCCTACCAGCAACGGCCACGGCCAACGAAAAAGGTTTGAGACACCGTCGCCGTTGACTTAATGGCCCCCTATCCTCGCACTAGGAAGGTCACTGATTTGTTTTTTCAGGTGGGTATAAGCTTTCCCCTTGCGCACAGCTACTGCCATCATCACTCAAGTTCTAGAAGAAGTTTTCTCCCGTTAGGAGAATCTTACGTGGAATGAACAAGTTGCGGATAAGTTGCGAGAAGAACCTTTAGAATCCTCAAAAAGCTAACAGAAAAAAAGAATCACTTCCTACTCCGTCGCGTATCCTCCTAAATAAAAGCCTCACCCTCCCTTTCTTTGACTGCGGTTGTGTGGTATATGACGAAATTACTGATGAGCTGATTGCTAATCTTGAGTGTATGGTTAATGCTTGTATTCGATTAATCTATAATTTTTTATGGTCAATTTGCTTTATAAAATATGCAGTAATGAAGCTCCGAGATATATTTTTGACCTCTTTCATTTTATTGACAAAGATCAACCGACACATTCCAAATTTGTCGCGGTGCACTCGAGTTGCAGCCTCAGATCAGTGCCAGAGACCTTTCCCCTCTGAGTCTTCTTTCCCTCTCCTTTTAAGGAGTCCTTCATTCCCTCTCCACTTAAGGAGTCCTTCATTCCCTTCGACCCCTTTTTTCCCGCAATTATTCTTTACACATTTTTCAGGCTGAGAACTGGCAGCATTTCCCTTACGCTTCTACAAGATTTATTTCAGTTTATATTATAAAACTATAATCCTCTTACATAATACATATATTCGTGAAATTGAAACTAAATCTATACAGGTAAAAACTTGCGCGTAACTTTACGAACAAGCTCTAACCTGGTTATGAAACCTACTTCTAATACAAAATGTACAAGACACAATAAGACACTGTCAATTATCGTGGTTTTCTATACAGTACAAGTCCGATAACTTTCCAACTTCGGGACTGTAGGGGCGGGAAATTCCAGGAATTGCGGATTTATCGGATGCCCCCTCTATAGCACGATATTAGGTGTGCGCATGCGTAAATTATGGGCGCAAATCATGAGCAAATAGCACACGTAGTGGGAGAACCACAATTAGTGTACGTTAGGCTGGGGCGATATTTTTTTCTCTGTGTAAGGAAACAGAAAACACCCTTACCGGGGGTAAGGGTGAGCTTAATGATCTGACTCGGTGATTCGGATCCCCGACGTTTAAGTTGCCATGACGTCACGTTCTACCAAAAAAAGGGGTTAACTCTATGTGAGTAATCCGTGTGAAACGCTAGGCTGACCCTTATGGCAAGTGCGACTTACCATGTTCTTATTTGGGACAGCAGAGTTGGTCCGAATATTATTGATAATTATAAAAGTGTAAATTTCAGACTTTTTTTAAATTTTATCACCCACTATTTCTATACTCTAAACATATAACAAAAAAGGTAGTTCAAAAATAAGTAGTAATTGGCAGGAAGTTTTTTGTCTACAAAGGTTAATAATCTTACTTAGAATGAATACATACATATATTACATTTTTAAACTTTATTTTACGAATAAAATTTCTAACGCTACGGGGTTCTGGTTTTCCAGAGAGAAGAGAATTTGTGAATTGTGCGGGAAGGGTGATGTAAAAGTTGAGCACTGGTTGGAGGAATGTGAAGAGGTGGAAAGGAGTGGGATAAGCATGGAGGTATTGTTGCATGAAAGGGGGGACAAAGGGGTGTTGGATAAGATGGAGAAGAAGAGAAGGAAGGAGGAAGTGGAATGAAGGAAAAATTGTAAATAGAAGAGGAAGTAGATGTAAGAAAAATAGTAAATATTGTAAATAGTAATTAAGTATTAGGCGTTAGCCGCGGAGACAGAGGCTGACAATACGAGGCATAGCGAGGAAAGAGACATGCGTGCGAGGCGAGACGCAGCGAGGAAGGTTAGGATATAGAAGCGATGCGGAGTAGTTATAAGGTGTGGATGGATAGAATTTGTAAGAGATAGATGTAAGAAAATTCTTTAAAAAAATGGAAGTGTAAGCAAGTCAATTTTTTAAGGCCAGCAGGTCGAAAAATAAACGTTTATCTATCTACCTACAGAATTGAAAGTCAATGAAAAAAACCATCCTCATTAGCCACAGCACAAAAAAGTTATAAAAAAAACAACCATTTTTCCAGTCTGTTCTCTTAAATTTTTTTTTATTATTATGCGACATCATATGAATGTAAAACTAATTAATTGTTAACCGGAACATAAATGAAATAATTTTTAAATAAATAATTTTTATCGGTCATAATTTTGTGGTTTTTTAGCATAAGCGCCAATGTTTTGTGTAGCAAAAAGGCATAAGCCCAATCATTTTTTCCAATTATTTCTTTCGAACTTTTTTTTCAAACCTTTTTTTTTCAAAAATTTAGAAAAATCGTTTTTTTTTCTTATCCATTTTTTCAAAAACCATTTCTATCAACATTTTTTTAAACAATTTTTTCCCAATAATTTTTCTTCGTGTAATATTTTATTTTTTCGTGTTTTAGACCATTTTAAAACTTTTTGTAATGATATAAAGTGTCAATTTTAATGAACGTTTAACATTTTTATCGACAGAACTTAAAAAATGTTATCGCGTTCTGCGACAATTTTTTTAATAACAAACTTTTTAAAAGTTTTGTGTGACGAATTGAAGACTTATTTCGAAGACTTGTACCGATTATTAAATAATTAAAAAATAAGATTCTTATAACAAAAATAACATTTTCTCGAGCTTTTTCTAGTAGAATAAGAAATTGTAATCCAAATTGTTACTTGATATCAAGTATATTTCGAAACTATCTACATGAAATTCTTCGATCAGACAAAAATTCAAATACAGCATTTTCTAAATTTCAAACTTTATTTCAACTTCTTACGACTATTTTATATGATTTTATATGAAAGATAAGGAACAGAATTTCAAGAAACATGCAAATTCGTTGAACGTCCGAGTAGTATTTTTAGCGAATTTTTTTGGAACTTTAAAATTTCATTCATTTCATTGGTGGCTAAAGAGAAAATCCAGAAATGAACCTAAGATGGTTTTCTTGAGCGTAGTGCCAGATGTAAATTACAGTTAGCCTAGGCATTGTTATCTTAGGGCCCTGCAACTTTCCGGTATGAGATAAAGGGTTTGTACTGCAGTGAGTACAACAGCGTGAGCGTGCCCAAAGATCTCTCTAGTATTAATCCAAAAATACTTTTCGTTTATTCGTGTTTTTAACATTTATTTAAAATCAATAGTTCTTTGATACACATTAATCTTTTGGAATTAATCATTACATGCCGAAAAATTGGCTTTTAAATCTAGCGTAACTTTGACCAATCATATTGTTCATATAATAAACATTATTTCACCTTTGATCGCACATAGATATAGCTCATTCTTTTACTAATTCAGACATACCACATAAGTGATATTTTTCACAATACTTTCGGAAAAAAATACGCTCAAACGACATGTTTCCAAAAGCCCATGTACACAGTCCTCTTAAATACCTATTTTTAATTTTAATCGTCAAATCGATCGCTGTCACATTGGATTTATAATGTGTACAGCCTGTTACTTATACAGCTATGTGGCCCTAGGAACTCTTCATGAATAAAAACGACTAAATACAAAATTCAGTAAAACTCTTCGAGTACCGGGTTACCCAGGCATTATACAGGTACCAGGGTACTCAATTAATACTCGTGATTTCGCGTACCCAGGTCCCCGAGAATCTAAGTAAATTTACATCGACCCGCAATTAAGTCCTAGCCCTGTTGTATACATATCCCCAAAACTTCTTATTTTTGAGAGCCCAGGTCGTGTAGGATTATTGTAATAAAATTCCACTACATGCTGCTAATAGTGAAGATTCAATCGGTCTTGGCCCATTGTCCTTAATGTTTTTTTTTAAGAAACAAACTTCAAATTTCAAATACTTATAGTTTCGCAAAACAAAATTTCTTGAATCGGAATAATATATGTCGCCTCATTTCCTCTAAAAACGAACATATTTTGTTAGCAGGAGATTCTACGGCTTGAAGTATGGCTATTTACCTGATTTGAAGTGAATCCGCTCATATAGTTTTATTTGACGCATTTATCAACAATTTGTCGATTAGGTACCTGTACAACGTTCTGTCAAAAAATCAGACTGTTTCGGAGAACAACAGAGGTTTGTTGGTGGAAACATTGAGATCAATAGCTGAAATTTTAATCTGGGGGGATCAAAATGACAGCAGCGTTTTCGAGTAAGTGAATAATGAATAAAATCCGTCGCCGCAACAGAAGCATTATTTCGATTTTTTTGTTTATTCCTTTTAGGTTCAAAAATACATGAAAAAATGGACTTTAACCATTTTTTATCTTTATGATAATGACCGAGATATACTTGAAACCATTCAAAAACTGTATTCAGGAACCTAATTTTACAGATGTATTTAATTTAATTATCAAGTGAATTGTTATAATCAAATTGTGTAAAGAGATAGCTAACTTGGTGTTTTTCCAATTAAACAGTATATTATGCATATAGAGAGGCAAACAGGCGTTCTTTGTCGAGTGCGATGTTTGTATAATGAGTTGTAGGTCAAGGAACCGCGAGACCGAAGTCGAATTCTGCAAACATCGCGCAAGACAAAAAATGTCTGCCTCATACGGTGCAAGCGATACTTTTTACAACAAATGTTCAAAATACGCAGATTTTCTAGTTTATGATAAGCGAACCAGCGTTTTTCATGCACCTGTTTTGAGGACTTTTTTTGGCTAATCTGTTTTGTATCAAATCATTACAGTACTCCAGAATGAGAAAATATCCTTATTTTTAACTATTGAATAATTTTAGAACAAGATTACCGTGTATGCATATCAATATCAAATAATAGAAACTCATTATTTTTTGTTTGAATGTGGCAAAAAATCGGTTGCTGAATTTATTCTACTGTGTGCTATAAAATCTTTCTGTTGCTTTTTTATGGCAGCGTCATATATTTTAAAAACAAAAATTAATTGATTACAAATGGAAATTTTGGATACATTTTTCTGTGCATTTCGGTACTTTTGCCTACAAATTTGATGTAATTTTTAACGGTTTCTAGATGAATAGTATTTTAATGATTAATATCATATTACAGTTTTTTTCTAGAAAAAAACATGCTGTCATTCTTTCTTCGGATAATGAAACAAAAATGTGGAAGCTATGTATGTGTACAATTGCTCCAGACGCTTAATATATTGTTCGAGAACATACGTAACGAAACCTCCTTATGTAAGTTATCGCTCATTGAATTCAACTCAGATTTTTAAAAGGACGCTTTTGAAGTAACATTTAATGTTTCTCTGATTTTATTCAGATTACTTATTAAGTAACAATCACGTGAACAGTATCATAGTTCACAAATTTGACTTCAGCGATGAAGAGGTGATGGCGTACTACATAAGTTTCTTGAAGACTTTGAGTTTGAAGTTAAATGCTCACACCATTCATTTCTTTTATAACGAGGTAAACGAGGTACACATGAAGCTTTTTATTTATATTTTTTAATTCAGGCTATTAGTACTTGGAACTCTTATGTTTAGAATATAAGCTATCGTTGGTTAATGACAATGCACGTCAGAAATCTAGCGTTCCCTAACTAACTCTGGATTTCTTGTTTGTGAATAGACCAGATCGGTTTAGTTATACTGTTAATGGATGAAAATAAGTGAAGAAAAATATGTCGTGGAAGTGTAGGAAATGTCTGTAAATGGGGGTTTTTAACTTTTTGGCGTGAAAAGTTAATTTCAAGAAAACAGACTTATAATTTTCCACAATGTCAAACGTAATTTAATCATATTAATTTACATTTTAGCATACTAATGATTTTCCTCTTTATACTGAGGCAATAAAATTCTTTAATCATTCCGAAGGAATGGTTCGAATTGCAGTACGCACTTTGACATTAAATGTTTATCGAGTAGAAGATACATCTATGTTGGCATTTATACGAGATAAAACTGCAGCTCCGTACTTCAGCAATCTTGTTTGGTTTATCGGAAACCATATTATTGAATTAGATACCTGTGTGAGGAATGATGCTGAGTGAGTAAATTTTGAACATGATTTATAATATTGCATTTATTTTTTAATCTTGAATTCAATACTATATTTACTATTTTCAGTCATCAAAGTCAGAATAGGTTATCTGATTTAGTAGCGGAACATCTGGATCATTTACATTATTTGAACGACATTCTTTGTTTAAATATACAAGATTTGAATAAAGTCTTGTCGGAGCACTTACTGCACAAGTTACTCGTTCCTTTATATGTATACTCGCTGATGAAACATAATAACTCCTGTAAGAATCAAGTAAGTAAAAATAATAAAGTTTGATGTTGGTTCGAGTTTTATGAAATTCAAAGACTTTTCTATATAACAGGATGAAAAAAAGCACGTCAGCATAGTGGTATCACTTTTCCTTCTTTCCCAAGTATTCTTAATTGTGTCGTATGGACCATTAGTCAAGACATTAGCTGCGGTCATTCTAAAATCTAATTTAGACGTTGTCCAAAATGGGTCCAGTAAAATACTGGAAGAGTATATTGACGTAGCATTGAGTAAAACTGTTGCTTTTACACCTCCTAAAGAAAGTCTAGAGAAATCATTGGAAAATTTCAGTGAATGCTTACATGATTCTTTTAAAAAGTTTGAATGCAATAGCGAAAAACATGATAAAAAAGACTGTGATCCGCGTGAAAATGTACACTTAGGCAAGGCAAGCACCTCGTATGACTCAATCGTTAAAGAAGATACTTTTAGTTCATTGAACGAGTTGGAAGCAATAATTACACAGGAAACAATCGAAGAAATAAAGCATTTAAATGTAACTGACGAAGAAAAGGAACAGAGACTGGCACTGGAAAGTCCGTTGATTCCGCAGCAAATCTCAAATAATATTCAAGAATGTGTAACTAGTAAACCGTTTTTGGAAACTATTTTGAATTCTTTATGTTGCATGGAAAATGATTATGCTGCTCTATTTGCCCTGTGTCTATTATATGCATTAGCAACCAATCAAGTTAGTATAGATGAACTATAATTTGCATTGTTGAATTACGAATTTGTAAAACTTTCTAGAAACATCTTAAACCTTTTGTACTTGAAAATAATAAATTGTAATACATTAAATTTTCAGGGTGTCCATTCAGAGGTTTCAAGTTTAGTACTTTCACCTGTGCAAGAAACGACGAAGAATTGGTATAACGAGATACTAATCGACAAACTTGTACAGATTATAACGTTAAGTTGCCAAACAAGTAAGTCAATTATTAGCTTCAGAAAGACTTACCACAGACTTTCGTGTAATGTTTATTTTTATTTTATTAGATGCCAGGGTGCGATTAGTCACTTTGGATTTAACTACTAAATTATTGACTCAGTTAGTAATCTCGGAAGGTGTAAGTTTTTTAAATGACTCCCATCTAGCTGCAATTGAAACTGCAAAGGAACAAAGTGCATCTCAACTCAGGAATTTTTATAAGGTAAAATAATTATTAATGCTATCACTTGAATTACAATAAGTCTGTCAATGAGTCGCCTGTGCTATATGATTTTTAAATGAAATTGGAATCAAGGTTATTTTTTGGCAGCTTGATTTTTTGCAATCAAATAAACAAACATGCCATTCTGCTGCACGTAATAAAATATTAACAAATTCTAAACAATAGTAAAAATTGTAGAGAATTTCATAAAATTGTATTACATGCTGCAGAACAGCATGCTTTTGTTTATTTTGCCACCAAAAGTTAAAATATCAAAAGTGATAAAAATATACTTGATTATATATACAGAACTGAAACCTGATTCATTATACGGACTCACTCAAACTTAAATACATGTTGTATGTAGCAGTCGGAATAATTATACTTTATTATTAATTATTTACTAGAGCGAAGATGTATTCCTGGATATGTTTGAAGACGAGTATAGTGAAATTCAGAAACGTCCTTTAAAAGTGGAATGGTTAATGATGGATAGTAACATATTACTACGACCAACTGGTACGCCAATGACTGGTATTCAATTTAGTAAAAGATTACCCTGTGGAGAGGTACGTACTAAATTACTAAAAACTACATATACTAATGTTAATTGTTTCCACACTATAATATTAATTTAGAAAATATGTGTTCGTATAAAGTTACGCATGTATCCACAAATTGTACCATGTTTAGATATAACTTTTAATAAAAAATTTTGTTTTAATTTAAAGTTGAAAGTTAAATAAAATTCAAATTTTCCTTGTTCAAAGAATAAATGTAACACGTGCGCTTATAGCACTCGCCAACTTTAAATTCATTTTTCTCGAAAAGCGGTTTTTGAGATTAAAACTTAAAAAATGTCCCAGTAAATCGTTTTTCAACCTTGAAAGTTTAATGATGTCCTCTCAGGCATCATAGACCACTTGAGAAAACAAATAGGACACATATGGTACTTTTTTCAAGCGTATGGGGTAAATTTTGCAGGGAAAACAGTTACCCCATTTTACAAAAATTGTGGTATCGCAAGACAGTTATTAAAGAAAAATAAGTTTTTAATAAAAGGAAATTAAAGCTAAAATGTGGAACAACAGGGGTTACAACCCGGGGAATGGGGGAAGGGCTTAAGCCGGGTGGTCGCACAGTGAGACAAACAAAATCCTAGACTAATCAGTGTACAGGCCAAAATATTTTGATCCGATTCAAAATTATTTTTTTATTAACAAAAAAATTAAATAAAAAAATTTTCTTGCAAAACCAAAATTCAGCCCATAGAAATTTTAATTGTCCTAAAAAACGTCTAGCGGAATTAGATATATAATAAATATTTTCTTTATAAACAGTTCACTGAAAATATGTAGTTTTTTCAGATTTGGCTACTTTTTTCTTCAGATTAATGTTTTTTTTTTATAAAATGTAAAACTGAGGTCTAAATAGAAATTAAAGAGAAATTCACAACATCTGGTTATTGCTTAAGCAAAGTTAAAAAACAAATGCACATTTGAGTAGTTCAAAAAGTAATATGTCTTTATTAATAATTATATTTATCAATAATGTAGCCGGTGTCGATGGAAAATACAATATAAAAAGTAAATTATAATTCTATTTTTTTGCTAATGCCACTAAAACAGGCATTCAAAGAATAATCGTTTTAGATAAGAAAACAATGTACTTTACTTGAAGACAAAAAAAGATTATTCAAAAAGTGTCAAGATAGTCCCGGCTATTGGAAAAAAACGTAATACGATCGGAAATTTTTTAATAATATTGTTTAACGGATCAATTATTATGTAGTTCTTGACAGAAAGAAATGATATGTAACATGTCCGTGGGTATCACCTGGCATGAAATGACCGGGGCTACACGACTGTGATATGATATAAAAAAACAGCAGTGAATAAGAAAATACGTGAAATTATTTTTTTTTAAATTGCAGATCGCATAGTTCGAGATTGAGTTTATGTATCCCTATTAAAACAAAACTAATGTTTTTATTCTATGCTTTTTAAAAATATTTTATAACAAGGTTGGTCCATATTTCACAAAATGCACTTGTTTTCTACGGACAAAATATATTGATCGGATTTTCTTTTAAGCTAATTAGAGCCATCAGTCTATACATTTTAAATTACGCTTTCGAACAATATTCAAAGATAATAATGTTGATTTATCCTCGCAGAAAATACAGTATATTTAAAATAAAAGTGGTCGGGGCTGCTTACATCGCATCAATGGCGAACGTTGCAACGAAGGAATGAATTATTCGAAACCTGATTAAAACCACATTATGCGTCTTGCTTCGGATAAATAAATAAGTTTGAAAATATTTTGCTTGATTTATTGCTTTGAATGAAAAATATTTTTTCCAGACTACAAATTAAATAACAGTATTTCCAACTTTGCTTTTAAAGAAATTTGTAACTGAAACTTTATTATAAAATGAAGCTTAACAACAACAAAAATTGCAACTCCATACAAATGTTGCATTTTTAAATATTATTAAAAAATGTATTTTATTTTTTGATTAACTTTGATTCTATTTTTAAAAAATAATACATGCAATTTGAAATAAATTTGAATTTTTCATTTCACAATAACATTTAGATTTTCAACATTTTCTATTCAAGATGCCCAAATTCAAAAGCCTTTTAACACTACAAGAAATGTGTTTAAAACTGAATCATAATCATTTTTTTGGCTTTCATGTCTAATAAGCGAATTGTACTAAATGAGTTAAGTTGAATAAGTTGCTAAATGAGTTGAGCTCTGCAGTAATTTAAGTGCACTTGAATTTTTATGTTGTATAAAATATGAAGTAAAAAGTAATATTAAAATTAGTTAAAAAGGGGAAAAAATGAAAAACCAGGACTTAGATTTTTTCAGTTTTATACCAGCAACAATTATAATATTAAAAACGCTGAAATATTCCAGTGAGTTGAAAATTATTTAATTAATATAGGTAACAATTTAAACATATATATATTTTGTTAATATAATGTGAACATTCCCACGTCAATTATTCTTGCTGGAATGTACCGTCGATTCTCCACATTAACATGTCCTGTAATAATTCCGTATAGTCCAGTCATCTTGTACTTTTATCCGCTAATTTTTTGGAGGTGTCATTTTTTTCTCTTAAGTACTTTTTTGGGGGTGCATAATAAGGGGTTGGGTTCTGTGTACAGGATTTCGTCTCGGAAAGGTGCAAAATATCACGTTTCGTCAATAATCATATGTTTTTTTTTTGTTTTCCTGTAGCTTGAATCCTGAAGGCCAGATCTAAAAATGGTCAAAAGATGAATTAAAGTAGACGTAAATACATATAATTTTAACGCACAAAAAACATTGTCCTAACTACAATAGATCGCGAGTTAGCACCTGCCAAAGGTGGCCCATTTCGACCTGAATTTACAGGTAAATGCCCAGAGTTCAGTTTTTTGTAAATAGCTCGTTTCGAGGTTATCACAGAAGAAAGTTCCTAGAGAATCAATACAAGGGGACTTAATTTTGAGTTAGTTAAAAGAAATTTTCCTAGTCCCAATAGGTTCTAAATATACCTATTTTTTGTTATTTTTTCACCGAAAACTCGAAAGTCGTGTTTTTTTGGAGATTCCTAGTTTCATGGTTATCACACGAGAAAGTTCTTTTATATTAACAACGCTTATTATAGATCAAAAATAAATATTTAATCATTTTTAATCAATAAATAACCAATGGTTTACATAAATAAATTTCCAGCACCCATCAAGTGTGCATTTTTTGACATTTTTTACTGTAATTTCTATTAGGGAGTCTTATTATAGATTAAAAATTAATGTTTCACTATTTATAATAAATAAATTATTCTTCTGTGACAAGCACGAAACAAACTATTTGCAAAAAACTGAACTCTTGGCATTTACCTGTAAATTTAGGTCGAAATGAGTCACCTTTGGCAGGAGCTAACGCGCGATCTATTGTAGTTAGGACAATGTTTTTTGTTGTTGAAATTACAGGTATTTACGTCTACTTTAATTCATCTGTTGACCATTTTTAGATCTAGCAATCAGGATCCGAGCTACAGAGAAACCAAAAAACACATGTGATTTTTGGCAAAAAATGGAAAAAAATCAAGGTTCTTTGAAAGGCCATAACTCCGAGGCTATTGCTGGTACAAAAACGGTTTTTACGCAGAATTTTACCTACTTTAATTATTGTAAGAACACTTTTATCTCTTAAATGCACAGGAAAGCACCAATATATTGGAATGTGATATTTTAGAACTTCTTACAAAAAAATGTCTGTGTTCCGGCACTAAATCCTGTTCACAAAACCCGACCCCTTATTATGCACCCCTGAATAAGGTAATTGAGAGAAAAAAATTACTACTGTAAAAATTACCATGCCTCCCACCCCCCCTTCCTTTCTCATGTTCTTTCCTCGATTCTTGCATTGTCCACACATACCCTTTCGGCAACTTTCGTTTCAAGCCCCCCCAATCCTTTTTATCTACGCACGTTTCACTCAGTATGACCACGACCGACTTTCCAAAAGCCTCCCAGAACCCTTCGTTCTTTTTCAACCCTCACACATTCCAGAAAGCCACAATCATTCTTCTCTTTTTATCATTCCCCCTCCTCCTTCCTGTGCTTAGTTTTTCTTCTCTGGTGGAAACCTCGCATCGTCTCTCCTACTGTCATTTCCTTTGTTTACCCTTATTTCATGTATTGTTCCCTCTGTTCTCAATTCTTCTCTCTCATCGTCCCAGATCCACGTCACCATATTCACTCACACCCTGTCCTTCCCTATCAAAACATTATCCCCGTTCCTCCTCTCTATCCATACTTTCCATTCGATCATCTACGTCTTCTTTCTCTCTTTCTCCATGTCAGGTCCTCTTCAATTCGTTCACTCCTTCTCCTAAGTACCCTTTTCCTTTTCATCATTTCTCTCTTCTCCTCCTCGCTTCACGCTTTCACTATGAGCACTACTGTTTTCCCTTCTGTGTTTCTCCCTAGCACCTTTACCGCCTCCACTCTCATCTGAGCCCCAATATCGTTTATCAGCTTCTCTACTTCTTTCTTTCCCGAATCACTTTCTACTTTCATTCCTTTAATTACTATATTTCGCTTTATTTTTTTCTCTCTATTCTCCTTCTAGTCTTACTTCTATTTCATTCAGTCGGCTGCGCATTCTCTCATTTTCCTCCTGCAGTTTCTTATTTCCCTTGACTACGTCTTCTACTCCCACCTTTTCCTTTTTTCCACTCCCGCATTCTAGTTTCCTGACCCTCTCCTCAAGCAAACTCATTTCAGTTCTTCTTTCTTTCTCACTCTCTATCTGTTTTTTTCTATGCTATCCAGTTTCCTAAATGCCTCCTCTTTCTCGGCTTTCCACAGAGCATCCTCTGATGAGTTTCTCGAGGCCTTCTAGACTACTCCGCCCTGCCCTCCTTTCAGATGGAGTTCTCTGTCTATTCTTCTTTAGCGCTTTCTCATTTTCCCCTTCTTCATCTAACTGGTCTCTAACTCTTTTATTATCCTCCGACTTCTCCCCTTCGCTACTCGTGGTCGGTGGTGGTCGCCTCTTCGCGAAAAACCCCTTCGCGTTCCTACTATGAAAACTGTGCGCTCTTTGTAGCCTTTGCACGTTCGTTGATCTGCCTCGCTTGCTTGCTACTCCCCCCCCCCCCCCCCCCCCCCCCCCCCCCCCCCCCTACCGAGCTTCTCAAATACCTCTGCCTTATCACCACTTACGTTTTTGTCAATGCTACCTTCTACCAGAGATGAGGTGTGAGATTGCCGATCCCATGTATTCAATTTCGAACGATTTTCGAGAGCGCCCCCTCTTACCTGAGCTTTTGCGAACTAAAATAAAGCGCCCCCCAATTATTCGTAGCCAGTGTACGAACTGAAATAGATGATAGACGGTTCTACTTGAGCGGTCAAACAGGGCGGCACTTTTCCAGTGTGACAATGTCGGTAGAGAAGATCAGAGTGGGTAATTTTGCGTGTATTGTCTATATTCTAGTTCGTAAGCTGGCTATGTGAATTTGGGATGCTTTAATTAAAAAGTTTACATAAAAGTATCTGAAACATCTTAAAGAAATTTTTATAATTATGCACAATTAAACATTTTGAAAAAAGTACTGTTTTTTTTTAGTATTCAAAGATTAATTTAAGAACCTATTTATCAAAATTTCAATCATTCTTTTAGTACATAACGGTGAAAAAAATAAACAATGGTGTAAAATAATAAACATTTTTATTGAGAATTAATACTTTTTTGATGTTTAAAGATTACTATATATTTTTTTAATTCATTGTTTATTGGTAGAAAATTTATCTTCTCGGTTAAAAAATCGTCGTTTTCTTAAAAAATTTAACTCTTTTTGGAAATTTCTTGATTTTTAATTAAAAATTTAACTATTTTATTTATCTTTTTAATGCTTGAAAATTAGTATTAGTAGAAAATTCATTTTTTGTTACAAATTTAAGATGTTTTTAAAAAATATTTGGTTAATTTTCGAAAATATTTTTTTTAATCACTCAGAATCTTCTAAAATTTCTAAACGTCTTAAACAGAAGCGAATTTTTCTGAAAATTTTAAAAAATATAAAAAATTAAAACACTTGTCTTAAAATATTCCGATTTTTTTCGCGGAATTTATATAAATGTTTAAAAAAATTTAATATCTTTTTAAATTTTATCAAAAAATTAATAAAAAAAAATCCTTTCAAATTTTCGTATTAGTCTTAAGAATATTCTTTCATTCTCTTGAAACCTTTCAAAGTTTTATAAAAGTTTCTAAGCATGTAATTCAAAATCTTCCAAACCGATTTTTTTAAACTAATTTGTTTAAAGTTTTTTGGTGTGGTGAAATTGGAAAAATTTATTGAAGTACAGTTCAGTCGAAAGATAACACAGCCACACAAAGAAAGTGTGCGGTTGAGCCATAACCTCAAAAAATGACGAAAAATCATGCACTGAGGCAAATAAATTCAAAATAATGCCAGTGATGCAAATTTTCACTTCAAAAACATGTCGACAACTGTGAAGTATCAACCCTTGCCTGATATCAAATTATTTAACATAACTTTACCCAACAGAACCTGACCTCACCTAACCTGAATTAACAGAAATTTATTGAACTACACGTAAAGCTCTGGAAGCATATTTTCCCAGTAGCAAATGTGGGCTACATCGAATGGGTCGACTCGAACCTAACCTAGCCTAACCTAACCTCACGAAACATAATTAAACTGATTGTGTTGTCCCGTTGTGTTTGCGGTACCGTTTCATTCAGCTTCGGCTTAACCTACATAGAGGATTTACCTATCCTAACCTAACAAAACCTGACCTAACCTAACCGATTACGCTGGAAACCCTGTTCTTGCATATAGTATAAATACATCCCTTAAGTTTAAGAAAAGCAAAGAGAAAAAATTTTTGAATAAAACTCTTATACATTTGCATGTTTAAGTTACAGTTCTACATTTTAATTGATACAAGCATTGTCAGGTTAATTGAAATGGGGTCAATTCTACTTGTAGTTCTAAGTTTCTTCAAATGAGTAATGTGCGTCTAAATTTTTAACCACTTGTAGTACAATGAAATTAATTTTATTGTGTTACAACGGGAACACTTAAGTTGTGTTGCGTTAAACAAAATTTCGTTAGGTTCTGTTAAGTTAGATTCATTTTTAGGTTAAAATCGAGTTAACCTATTAAATATAGCACACATTTAAGACGGAGAACCGTACGCTTACATAGCTACACGTGTGGTTGAATTTCATTCGGCTAGGTTAGGTTAGGTCAGGTTTTGTTAGGTTAGGATAGGTTAAACCTCTATGTAGGTTAAACCGAAGCTGAATGAAACGGTATCGCAAACACAACGGGACAACACAATCACTTTAATTGTGTTTCGTGAGGTTAGGTTAGGCTAGGCTAGGAAAATATGCTTCCAGAGCTTTACGTGTAGTTCAATAAATTTCTGTTATTTCAGGTTAGGTGAGGTCAGGTTCTGTTGGGTAAAGTTATGTTAAATAAGTT
>NC_046660.1:143281651-143285608 GCF_010883055.1 Belonocnema kinseyi
ATTTTTGATACCGAATTTGAATTCAGCGCCCCAAAATCCATAGGAATACGTGTGTCTTGTTACCAGATCCGCACACTTTTTTTTGTGTGGCTGTGTAATTATAACTTTTCTGTTACGAAAGGTATGAATGTTGATTTAGAAAACGAATAGCACATAATGTAAGTTAATTATTTCTTTTACACAAAACCTGGAAGACTTGGCAGGGTCATTGCATTTTTTTAAATGTTGTGGAAAAATCATGTAATCTTGCAAATAATGACAGGGTTTTTTAAATTGAAAGATTAATTTCAAAGACTATTAATCAAAGTCTTAATAATTATTTTAGTAAGTCATGGCAGTGAATGGTGAAAATTTAAAATACTTATTGGAAATGTTTTTTTTGTTTGTTTAAAATTGAAATACATATTTTTTAAATTCGCTGTTTTTTTGGTGAAAACTTTAGTTTTACATTCCTTATACCAGGAAATCACCAACAAATAATTTTTTATTGTCTAAACTTGAAACAGAGAAGTGAAAAATCTAATATTGCGTTATTTTATATTTGAATGAATACTTAATCAAAAAGACTAACCTTTCTACAAAATCACGTTTTTTTCCTTTTGAGGGTGATTAGAAGATGCCAGGTGCCAACAGATGAAATAATGGCCTTGATCGCCGAACTCTTTGCACTTTTTTCGCCGTTTTTTTTTCTAAATAGACTTAAAAATGTTCGACCTTTAAAATCTCTGTTATTTACAAATTTATTTTTTGTTGTTGTTTTTATTAACAATATTTGCCATACATTTCGACACAAAACTGTTTGAAAAATACGGGCATGAAGTAAAATTCCGACTCGTGCGCATTGCCGACGTCTAGGATAAAAAGATATATTTTAAAGATTTGAAGATGATGAAAAAGTTTTCTTAAGTTTCCTGAGAAATGTAACATCTTCCTTATTTTTAAAGTTCATTTAAAGAGAATACTTAAAAAGATTTCAAGATTTTTAAAGAAAATTATCAAAATTATCAAAAATTAATTTTGATAGAATATTTTACAACTTTTTCAAAACATTTCAAAAAATTCCCAAAAAAGATTCTGAAAAATTTTAAGGCATTTTTCATAATTTTGCACAATTAAAAAAAATATGCAAAATTAGAATTCTTTTAAAATATAATTTTAAAACTTAAAATATAATTATAATATTGAGGAGATTTTTAAAAGATAAAAGAAAATTTCTATTTCTGAAGATTTTGAAATAAAGTTTTGGATTCTATTTTAGAATTTGGAGAGGTTTTAAGAAATTAAAATTTTTTGGCCTAACATTTCGGGGAAAGTTTTAATTTATTTTTTATTTAAAAAACAAAATTTTTTAAAGAAAAATTAAAAATATTTTGAAACTTTTCAAAACATTTAAAAAATGCGTTGACTCAAGAATCCGGTAAACAAAAGGATCAACACTCAGAAATTTTCGAAAAAGTAAATATTTACATACCACCCAGTTGACGTTCGTGAGACATGGCCATAGGTGTGATTTATCGCGTATATGCTTGGTCTGATGTCATTTTTAGATGACAGTTGCTGAGAGTAGGACCACGCGGTGGTTATTAAATCTTTCTTTAAATTTTCATATACAATATTTCCTAAATTCATATAATTTGATGTAATATTTGATTTGATATTTAATATATTACAGACAATTGAAAATTCTTAAATTAGATAAAATTCCTGATAGTTTCTAAGGTTATTGAATTAAAAATTTCAAGAATGTAAACATTAAAAAAATTATGTAAATATTAAAAAAAACTAATTTTAATTAATCAAATTAAAAAAAAAATTTTCTAATTCGTTGTTTTTGGTAGACAATAAAGCTTGCATGAAAATTCCTTTCTTTATTGAAAATTTAAATGTTTGGTTAAAAATTAATTTTTTTATTTAAAATTTTGGATTGAAAATTGAAGTATTCAACAAGCAAAAATTTTTAGTTCAAACTTTAACTATTCTATTTATTTTTTTCTTCGTTTAAAATTAATCTTCATAGTTGAGAATTCTTTTTTTACAAAATATTTATTCTTCAACGTCCAAATTTTTCTTAAAATTTGTAAGTCTTAAAAAATTGCCGAAGATATTTTGGATTTGTTCTCAGCATTTTTAGAAATCTTTTTAAATTTTCTCTAACAATTTATTTTTAAAAACAAAGAATCCTTTTAAATTTTCATATGTCTTTGAAGAATATTCTTTTATTACCTTTCAAAATTGTCAAAAAGATTTTTAATTTATTCGAAAACCTGACCGATTGCATTCTGTATGAATCTAATAATAATGAATATGCATATATTATGAGAAAGTATTTCAAAATTAAAAAATATTTGAAATGTCGGAGGACTTTGACTCTTTTAGAAATATAATAGTATGGATCAAAAATTTTTTAATAATTTTAAAATTGAATGTTTTAAAGATTTTTAATCATTATATATTTGGAGAAATTAATTCCTAGAGGATATTTGTAAAGATTGAAAAATGTTTTAAAGAATAATCTGACATATTTTAAGGAAACTTCTTTAAATTTTTCAAAATTTGTAGAAGTAACTACGAAAAGCCTGACACGTTTCGAAAGATAATCTGATTGTTGAAATGTTTCAGCAAGATTGGCATATAATTAAAAGGACACTTCTTTAAAGTTTTCAAAATTAAAACAAGAAATTATGAAAAGCATTACTTATTTTCAAGTATAATCTGCTGGTTTCAATGTTTCAACAAGATTTGCAAATAATATAAAATTAAACGGAATAAAAATTTCAATGTGGAAAAATTAATTTTTAGGGAATAATTTGAAAGAGCAAAAAATTTAAATTTAAAAGTTAAAAAAATATATAGGAAAAATTCAACTCATTTTAAGATATAATCATATTTGGAAAAATTAAATCTTGGAGTATATTTTAAAAGACTACAAAAATGTTTAAAGAAAAATCTGAAGTATTTGATTAAGGAAACTTTTTCAAACTTTGAAAAAAAATGGTTTGACTCACTTTAAAAGATTAGACTCATTTTAAAGCATATAGTTTAATCGTCTTATAAATAATTTCAAATAACTTAAAAATGGAAGAAAATATTCAGATGGTTTAAAAGTAACAAAAAGAGATTTACAATAATTATAAAATTGAGTAAGTTTCAAAATTTTAAATGATTCTGTAAAAAAAAAAAATATTTCAAGAAACTAATTTTTAAAATTAATTAGAAGGTTTAAAAGGTTTGATATGATTTCAGTATTATTTAAAAAATGAATAGCCTATACATTTAAAATAACTTATATGTTGAAAGATTATTTCAAAAGATTTGTAAAATTAAAAAAAAAAATCTTAGGTATTTTAAAGACCCGTCTTTACAGTTTTCAAAATACAAAAAAAATGTAGGTAAAATTGGACTCATTTTAAATTTGAATAAGATGGTTTAAAACTTTAAAAAGAATGAACACTAATTTCAAAATTGATTGGATTAAGAATGAAAAAATCTGAAATATTTTAAAGAAGCTTCTTTAAAGTTTTCAAAAGTTAAATAAAATATATAGAAAAAATTTGACTCATTTTAATATATAATCTGTAGTGTTAAAAGTTTTAAAAATAATTTAAAAATGGAATGGTTTGGAAATTTTTAAATAATTTTGTTTTTGGAGAAATTAATTCATCTTCTTTATTCATAATGTGTCCCCTAAGGGTTTTCTGCGATAGCGCAATTTAGGACTTCTTAGCAAACGAGTGAGCGATCGAACGAAAGTGAGAGTGCAAGCGAGAGAGAGAGAGAGAGAGAGAGCATGAGAACGCAAACGCATCTTAGTCTGCTTAACTTTTACCTTACCATTACTTACAACTTTAACGCTTCTACGAGGCTAGTTCAATAAGTCCTTAGAATGAAGTATAAAAACAATTTTTTTTGGGTAAATTTTTTTTTATTTTTCAACATAATCTCCTTGGAGCTCTATAC
>NC_046660.1:143285708-143314330 GCF_010883055.1 Belonocnema kinseyi
ATATCTAGTCGGGAGTGGTGCTGACTGAAAACAGATGATTTGGAGCGATTCGCGCGCCATCTGTTGGTCATTCTAAGGACTTATTGAACTACCCTCGTAATCTAAGCGACTTCCGTTTCTTTCTTTCTCTCTCATTCGCTCCTCTAGAACCCTCCAACTCCTTCATCCATTCTTCTCCTAATCCATCTTCCCCTAGAATCTTAACTACATTTTCTTGCCAGCTTCCTTTATCTTCCATTCCTCTCCTACATCTTACCCATACACGCTCTCATGTTTCCTCCTCCCATTCACATATTCGACACTTTCTGTTATCTTCTTTTTCCCAGTACATCCCCTCCCTTACCTCGTTTCCCAATCTCCCTTTTTTCCAATTCTTCATAGTTTACTCCAGTCCCGTCTTCTATTTCTCTATCATTAAAGAACTCCCTCCTTTCTTCGTCCCATCTCGTTAATTCGATCGCCCTCCCTCTCCTCTCTTCTACCTCCATCAAACACTTTCTCGCCAACTTCCCTCCCTTTCCCTCCCTCAGATTCGTCTCAAATTTCCATGCCCTCTTTCCCGCTCTAATATTTAACTTATCCCTTTGCTTTTCTTCTCTCACCATATATCCTGCCGTCCTCCAGTCTGCCCCTAGTGTCCACCTTATATACCTTTCTTGTAAATTTTCAATATCTTTCCTTTCTTTCCATCCACATATCTCTGCTCCATAACCTAAAACCGGCTATACCAGCGTATCAAATAACCACATTCTCCTTCTCTAATTTTTCTTAACCTTCTTTTTCCCATTCCCCATATCTGTTTCTTTACCCCTGCTGCTTTTCTTATCCTTTCTTTTATATGAGCTGTATGATCTCCATTCGTTTGCAAGATATATCCCAAATATTTATACCCTCTGACTTCTTTTAACTTTATTCCTTTCCATCTCCCTGTCCATTCTTTCTTCCTTCCCCCTCCTTTTCTAAACCTGATTATCTTTGTCTTTTCTCCATTTACATTCAGCTTTTTCCCATCTAAGTATTTCTCTAATCCTGTAATTAATCCCGCCATCCCTTCTTCATCCTCTGCCATCAACACTATGTGGTCTGCGTATGCCAGTGTATATATCTTTTCCTTCCGTATCCTAACTCCTCCCTAACCCTTTCTCCTCATTTCCACGAACATTGCTATCATTGCCCCTTTTTCCCTTTTAATTCTTTTATTTACTAGATAGTTGAGAACATATATGTTGTCCATTACCCCTATTCCTTTTCTAAACCCTGTCTGATTCGGTGACTCGATCTTTTATTCTTCAACTTCTATCTTCAATCTCTCCAACAAAATAGTTACATAAATTTATACAGTGTTGGCATCAACGTCACCCCTATATAATCTTTAACTTCTTCTCGCTTGCCTTTCTTTACTATTGGTTTCTCTACTCTCTCTCCATAATTGTGGCGACCCCTCTCCTCTCCATACTCTATTACACATTATGCATGCCCATTCCTCTAGTTCCTCCTCTCCATATTTCCATACTTACTTTAGTATCTCATCTATATCAGGTGCCTTTCCATCCTTCATTATTCCTAAAATCTCAGCTATTTCTTTGGAATTTCTTCCTCTCTTCTCCCCATTCCCTTCTTCCTCTGTCCACTGTTCTTGCATTGAAATGCGAGAAATGCAAGAGTTTATAAAAAAGCTTGATGAGAGCTATGCGTGGTACGTTGAAGAATGGGACTACGGTTTAATCTAAAAATCAAATGACTTGAAAATTAGAGGTAAGGTTGTCAATACAGTTTCAATGTAAAAACAGTGTCGGGATGCTTATAGTAAAAAGAGATATCAGAAATATTGTAATACATGTTGAAACTAGGGGGGACGAATTAATATTTGTAGAAGATTGGAATGCAAGAGTGGGAGAGGAACTAGGTCCGTGGATTGGGATAGAGAGAGTTCTGTGGGGAAGGGGGATTAAGAATATTAAATGGAAGAATTAAAGGTGATTAGAAAGGAGATTGGACCCACATTTGTGAAGGCGTAAGCTTGGTTTTGGACTGAATTATAGTGAACGAAACTGAAAATGAATTTCCTATCAACAAGATCAAAATTGAAGCACGAAAAGAGTCGGATCGCTTCCCAGTTGAATTTAGCTCAGAAATATATAAAATCAAAAATAAGAAACTAAACTCAAAATGTAGGCAAGTTCAAAATATACCAAAGAGATTAAGATGGCATAGTAAAAAGGCAGATAATTATGAAAAAAATACTGGGAATCAACAGAGGAAGGTTTAAAGTATTGTAAGTGGGAAGATAGATGGGAAAAGCTTAATGGATGTATATGGAACGTGGCAGAAAAACTAGGGTTAATAATGAAGATAGGAGGGAATGGGGAATGTAGGCTAAATAATAATACAAAGGATTGGTTTGACAAAGAATGTGAACATCAAAGGGCCAAGGTGGGGAATAAACTTAAAGACTCAATCAAAACTATAGGTTGGAACGAAAAGAAATCTTTAACAAAAGAAAACAAGACACATAAAGAAATATATAAGATTAGGCGAGATAAACTGTAGTAAGCCAGATTTGAACAAAGAAAGAGAAAGGGTTCATAAAGAAGGGGAAACAGCAGAAAAAGAGGCTATAGAGAAAGGGGAGGGTGCGCAATTGAACGTAGGAAAACAAGATATTTTAAATAGTGATATCTCATTTGAGGAAATGGCAAAAGCCATACAGAAAATAAAAATGGGAAAAGCAGCAGGGGAGGA
This sequence comes from Belonocnema kinseyi, assembly GCF_010883055.1. Lineage (NCBI taxonomy): Eukaryota > Metazoa > Arthropoda > Insecta > Hymenoptera > Cynipidae > Belonocnema > Belonocnema kinseyi. Next base: position 143,288,451 of record NC_046660.1, read on the forward strand.
TGGAATTAAAGTGGAGTGCATAAAGGGATTACCAAAATTATGGATAGAAGAAAAAATAGAATATTAATGGATTTTGGACAACTGGTAGACCAGGAAGAGGTTGGGAGAAAGCCGGAATAGTTTCTTTCCTTAAGAGGAGAGGTGAAAAATAAACAGGAAATTACAGAGGTGTCTCCTTGCTGTACACACGATATAAAATATTAACGAGGAATTTAGATGAGCGAATAAGAGAATAGATGGAAAAAAGATACTGTACAAAGAAAGATAGGCGGGATTCAGAAAATAAAGGTCGACAAGAGATAATATATTTTTATTGAATTCGCTTATTAATAATAAACTAAAGAAGGAAGTGGATAAATTATGTGGCTTTTGTCGGTCTGAAAAAAGCATTCGATACAGTAGATAGGAATTTGTTATTTGTAAAACTCAAAAGATTAGAGATACAAGGAAGGATTTTTGATATGCTGAAAGCAATATATAGAAAAACAAGGAATGAAGTAATAATAGAAGTAGGGGCTACAAATCCTTTCGTAACTAAAGGAGGAGTAAGGCAGTGATGCCCTTTTAGTATTACATTATCTAATATACGTGGTGTGTTAAAAAAGTAAGGTGACTTTTCAATTTTCGCGGGCTACGTACATTCAAGTGTAAATTTTTTTGTTTTGTTGTGTTGGTACACTCGTCACGATCATATGTTCACAGTTTTGACTATATAGCTCGTGTTGTTTTTCTGGCAGAGGCATAAAAAGGTTAGAAGGGTTTGGTGTGCTTTTTCGATTTTCTTCTTTCGAAAAAAATGGAGCAAAGAGTTTGCATTAAATTTTTCGTGAATTTTGTGTGAGTCAACAATGATCCTGATTTTCTCAAAAGGGTTATAACTGGGGATGAATCGTGGGTATATGGTTATGACGTCGAAACTAAAGCCCAAACGTCTCAGTGGAAGCATCCTGAGTCTCCAAGACCGAAAAAAGCACGTCAAGTTCGGTCAAATGTGAAGGTTTTGCTCACTGTCTTTTTTTATTACCGTGGCGTAGTGCAACAAGAATTCTTACCACAAGGTTTTACGGTCAATAAGGAGTATTACCTTCAAGTTATGCGCCGTTTGCGATAGGCGATACGCAAAAAATGTCTGGAACTTTGGAAAAAAAATTCATGGCATTTGCATCACGATAATGCACCTGCTCATTCATCGTTGCTTGTGAAAGATTTTCTGACCAAAAACAGCACCACAGTCATGCCTCAGCCTCCATATTCACCGGATTTGGCCCCCAGTGACTTTTCTTTTCCCAAAACTGAAGGGACCCATGAAAGGACATCGATTTTCAACGATTGAGGAGATAAAAACTGCATCGCTGAAAGAACTCAATGCTATACCACAAAATGATTATCAGAAGTGCTTCGATGATTGGAAAAAGCATTGGCACAAGTGTATTATATCTGAGGGGGAATACTTTGAAGGGGACATGATAAATATTGAGGAATAAATGAATATATTTTAGAAAACAATAAAGTCAACTTATTTTTTGAACACACCTTGTATTAATCGATTACATTGAGGATGGATGGGAAAGAAAGAATGAAGGGGGGACAGTAATAGGGAAGAAGAACGTATTTTACTGAAATTTGCGGACGGCTTAGCTTTGGTTGCAGACTGCCCAGAGGAACTAGCTGAAATATTAAAAACACTTGTAAGATATGTAAGGGAGAATTGGCTAGAAATTAATGTTTCAATATAAAAATTGTAGCATTCAGAAAGGGTGGGCGAAAAAAGGAGGAAGAGAGAATATATGGAGAGCTAATAGATGTAGTTGATAAATATAAATATCTAGGAGACTAATTTTCAACAGGGGGAATTAACAGAAAATATGTTAAGGTAATGACAGGCAAGTTGTAAAAAGCGGCAAATGCGACTTGGGAAGTGATCAAGAGAGAAAGGGTAGGAGAGTTAGGAAGACAGCTGTATATAATGGAAATGTTAGCTAAATCAGGGGGATCGTATGGAGTTGAGTTATGGGGATGGGAAAGGTGGTTGGAAATGGAAATGGCACAAGGAAAATTTGTAAAGATGGCCATGGGACTAGATAGGAATACTCCAGATTATTTTTTGAAAACGGAAGCGGGAAGGAATAGTATTGAAGTTGAGTCAAGGAATAGGGTTAATAAATATCTTTTAGACATAATAGACATAGAAGACGAAAAGTTACTGAAAATTTTTTTAAAGAAAGAGTTAAAAGGTCTGCAAACTGGGAATCCTTCTAGGTGGGTTATGAAAGTAAGAAAAGCTTTAATGAAAGTAGGAGAGGTGAAACGCTAGATTGGATGTATGAAGGGATCAGAAGAGAGGAAATAGGAAAACATTTGGAAAGGGGAATAATAGCCAGGAGTGATTAAGAAATTCAGCTGAACTGGAGCAGGGTAGAGAAATCTAAGTATTGCGAATTTTATGGAACTGTAACGAATAATTTAGGAAGAGAAAAGTATTGGGATGACAAGAAAATAGAATATAGAGACAGTGAACTGTGGGCTAGGTTAGGGTACGGAAATGTGGGGAGGGCGGGAAATAATGGTTTAAAAGATATAAGCTACAGATTATGTGGAGAAGAAGAGGAGAACTTAGAGAATATAAATAATTTACAGGGTAGCCCGCGTAGAAATATTTGGTCTGTACTTTTTCATGGGTAAAGACTAATTCAAGATAATTTCAAGGTATGATGTATGTCTAGCTTGTGAGATGGAACCAGACTGTTTATGACGTCTTAAGACTAACATTTTCGACTTAAAGGCAAAAATGTGTGTCTTCAGACCAAATTGCTTGACTTGGAAAGAACCTGAGAGATTTATAACAAAAAGAAAGCTAAAAGGCTTCGAAGGCCTCCGAGGGTAATCACTAATCCGCTTTAAATTTTATGGATTGTTTATATAATTTATCTTCATGATATTTATTTTTGATGAATTGATACTTTTCTTTTTCTACAATAATTATGTTCTTTGGATGACAGATCCTAACAGCTCCCCAGATGCTTCTAGAAAATCAACAGTTTCAATCTTTTTATGTAAAATTGTATATGTTTTTAATTGTTGCGATCGCAAGGATGCGGGTTCATAATTTGATAATTAGTTAGTAAAAAAATGTTACTAACATATTTCCTGGAAATGGCAGGTCCTGCCAGTAGTAATATATCCAATACATAAATTATAATTATAACAGGCCGACAAAATTCGACGAAATTCCACACCTGTAGACCGGACCTGGTGTACCCGAAGGAATTTGATGCGCTGAATCCGAATCTGAACTCAGAATTTCTCCATCGCCCTAGGTTTCTGAGATATCCTAACCTAAAAGTGCAAAAAAGACGGTTCTTTGCTATGTTTAAGGTTGAACAATAAACTCTCACTTGATTTTCTACGTGTAAAGTCTATTTTGTTGCATTATAAACAGCAAGCTATCAAATATCGCATAACATAAATATAAAACATGGATCGAACTCACATTTAATGTGTGCTGAATCTGAAAAATCTTAACGATAGCTTTGGCAGAAAATAACCTCAAATACTTATGCAAAACCATATGTGGCAATATATTTGTACCATTGCGATAATCAGACCTAATATGCTAGGCTGACAATATAATATCCATTCCAGGTAAATCCCAAATGCTACAGAAAAGTTGAATCAAGAACAAAATAACCTGCAAGCCCTAAACCCCGGGAAGGTTAACCCGAGATCGCAATAAACTGCAAGCCTTGAACTCCAAGAAGGTTAACTTAAGAATACAACGCAACAGCACTCCTAGTGGCTATTCTTCTCCGAAAGTCCTCTTCAGAATAGTTGGCGAGGAATGTTTCAGGTGTTTGTCTCCAGCGGCTATTCTCTCCCCGACAGTCCTCTTCAGAATAGCTGGCGAGGAATATTTCAGGTGTTTGTCGCCAGCGGCTATTCTCTCTCCGATATTATTTGTCAGGATATTTGGCAAGGAATATTTCGGGTTTTTGTCTCCAGCGGCTATTCGCTCTACGACAGTTCTCTTCAGAATAATTGGCGAGGAATATTTTGAGGTGTTTATCTCCAGCGGCTATTCTCTCTTCGACAGAACGTTTTAGGATAGTTGGCGAGGAATATTTCCAGGTACTTGTCTCCAGCGGCTATTTTCTCTCCGACAGTCCGTTTTAGGATAGTTGGCGAGGAATATTGCGGGTGTTTGTCTCCAGCGGCTATTCTCTCTCCGACAGTCCTCTTCAGAATATTTGGCGAGGAATATTTCCAGGAGTTTGTCTCCAGCGGCTAGGATTTCTCCGACAGTCCTCTTCAGAATAGTTGGCGAGGAATATTTCCAGGTGTTGTGTCCAGCGGCTATTCTTTCTCCGACAGTCCGTTCCAGGATAGTTGGGGAGGAATATTGCAGGTGTTTGTGTCCAGCGGCTATTCTCTCTCCGACAGTCCTTTTCATGATATTTGGCGAGGAATATTTCAGGTGTTTTTCTCAAGCGGCTATTCTCTCTCCGACGCTCCTTTTTAGAGTAGTTGGCGAGGAATATTTCCAGGTGTTTGTCTCCAGCGGCTATTCTCTTTCCGACAGTCCTCTTCAGAATAGTTGGCGAAGAATATTTTTCGGTGTTTGTTTCCAGTAGCTATTCTCTCTCCGACGCTCCATTTTAGAATAGTTGGCGAGGAATATTTCCAGGTGTTTGTCTCCAGCGGCTATTTTCTCTCCGACAGTCCTCTTCAGAATAGTTGGCCAGGAATATTTCAGGTTTTATGTCTCTAGCGGCTATTCTCTCTCCGACATTCCTTTTCAGGATAGTTGGCGAGGAATATTTCAGGTGTTTCTCTCAAGCGGCTATTCTCTCTTCGACGGTCCTCTTTAGAATAGTTGGCGAGGAATATTTTTCGATGTTTGTCTCCAGCGGCTATTCTCTCTCCGACAGTTCGTTTCAGGATAGTTGGCGAGGAATATTTCAGGTGTTTGTCTCCAGCGGCTGTTCTTTCTCCGACAGTCTTCTTCAGAATAGTTGGCCAGGAATATTCCAGGTGTTTGTCTCTAGCGGCTATTCTCTTTCTGACATTCCTTTTCAGGACAGTTGGCGAGGAATATTTCAGGTGTTTCTCTCAAGCGGCTATTCTCTCTTCGACGCTCCTCTTTAGAATAGTTGGCGAGGAATATTTCCAGGTGTTTGTCTCCAGCGGCTATTCTCTCTCCGACAGTCCTTTTCAGGATAATTTATTCTGAAATAGTATTTCAGTCATTGATATCTTTTTCTGCATACGTGTACTCTCTTATATCTTTTGACAATATCTTCTCGTACTCACTGTGTCGAAAAACTTGATAAATTTTGTTATCTCTGTGGAAAATACGAGATTGGAAAAGATCGAAGACCGATCACTGACACTATCAAGAAAAAAAATCTCAGAATGTTACAATAATGTTATGAACAACTGCGATAAGTATTGGGTTCCAACATCTATTTGTAATTTTTGTCGCTGGAATCTGAATCACTGGGAAAATATTAAAATAGATGTTATTGAGCGAGTCATGTGGCGTGAGCCCAAAAGTCATGACACAGACTGTTATTTTTGTGCTTGTAATATATCAGGCTACAATAAAAAAATGTCAACCGCATTGTTTATCCAGATGTGTCTAGTGTCACGATATCAAAGAGAGGTCTCATTGAAAGATCTCACAATCCTGTTATTCCATCGAGCTATCATCTTATGGATGTTGAGGCTGTTATACATACATTGTGCTGAGAGCGAAAAGTCCGATGATGATAATGATGATGAATATGAGGATAAATCTCATAATGTAAATCCTCAACTTTACAATCAAAATGATTTAGATGATCTCGTACGCGATTTGAGTCATCCTAAATACCAAGCTGAACTATGGGCTTCAAGACTCCACGAAAAAATTTGTTACTACCTGAAACTAAAATCACTAGCTACAGAAATAGAGAAAGGGAATTTTTGCCATTCTTTTCTATGGAAAATTCCGTTGTGTTTTGTAATGACGTGAAATTTCTAATTACTTTGTATGGAATAGGAGAGTACAAACCAGAGAACTGGCGGCTGTTTATCGATTCTTCCACTGAAAGTCTTGAAGCGGTGTTATTGCACAACGGAAACGAATATGCTGCAGTTCCGCTAGGTCATTCTATAGTTTTGAAAGAACCATACGATAATTGTAAGTAACTATTGCAGAAATTGGTCTACAAATCTCACCATTGATACGTTTATGGTAATTGAAAGATGATCAATATTTTGATTGTCTTACAGTCAGGAAATACAAAGAATCCATGTTTTCTCTGTTTGTGGGATAGTAGAGCCCGCGATCAACATTGGACGAAAAAAGATTGGGCTATGAGATTAGAGTAGAAAATTGGTTCGCATAATGTTTTAAATGAAAGCCTTGTTGAAAGAGAAAAGATTTTGCTACCACCGCTCCATATCAAATTGAGATTGATGAAATAATTTGTTAAAGCACAAGACGTGAATGGTGAATGTTTCAAACATATTCGAAACACGTTTCGAAATTTAACTGACGCTAAAGTTAAGGAAGGAATCTTCGTTGGACCTGACATACGGAAGCTAATGAAAGATAAAAATTTTTTGAATACTATGAAACCTGATGAAAAAAATGCTTGATTGAGTTTCCAAAGCGTCTGTGAAAACTTCTTGGGGAATAATCGTGATAAAAATTCCAAAACTATAGTATCTACTATGTTAGCAAACTTCAAAAAATTAGGACGTCTAATGAGCTTAAAAATACATTGTTTATTTTCTCATTGGGACTTCTTTTCCGAAAACTTCGGAAAATAAGCTTTGTGGAAATTACGTATAGCGTTTTAAATTCGAATGGAAGTGTCTATTTGGAAAGTGTAGAAACTATTATAACAAAGAATGCAGTCAGTATTTTCGTAAAAGTTTCCTATTAAATATAAATAAATATGATATAAATGTACGATTTTGAATAACGCATGCTGTTAAAAGTTGTATTAGGTACTTAAGTTGTAACGTCACCTGGCATCGATGTCTGCAGACCGACGGCCAAACAATAATACCAATTGTTTGGTGTAAAACTTTATTTTTTCAATGAATTAGAAAAAGTTATTTTTCACTATCAATGTATTTAAACATTGGTTTCAATTTTCAAAAGTTGTTTAATTAAATAATAAAATATTTGCATAACACAAAAACTGTGCTCTCAATTTTTAAAAATCGAAGTTCCTCGCGTACTTAATTTAATTTTACTATCAAACCGTTGCCGCTTGTTGTTTGAAGATTGATGGCTATTTACAGTTAGTTGTTAACCATATAGTACGTGCAGTGTTTAGTGCAAAAGGAGTAAGAAAGTTTTATCAGTTTACATATTTAAATGTAACTACACGGGAGCCTGGATTGTCGTAAACAGAATTTGTGCGTTCCAAGAACTGATGTCGCTCGACGGTTTCGGAAGAGAGGAGCTGCGGAGTCGAGAAGGAAGGCCCACTGCCAAGTCAAGTCTAATAAACAACAAGAAGTCCGCACTCAGTACGTTAGTTGTATCAGGTTGCGTCATACCTCCTAATCCAACAGAAATCGTTATTGCGGCTCTGATACGAGATCTTTCCTTTTCTGGAGAGTGTAATACAAGATATGAAAGGACGATTCTCTGACAATTTAAAAGAGTAGCAGCTATCTTTAACAGAGGCTGTAACAAAGGCATTATCTTCTACAACTTTCAGGTTAATGAGGGATATGGAAGGCAGTGCTTAGGCTCCACACAGCAGTTCAGTTTGTCCGCTTATGAAATGTATATTAACATGTCATATGTATCAATGATCAAGTTTCTACGGAAGTTAAGCCAAATTAAACTGCCCTATTTCGGACGAAGTGAATCCGAAAAAAGTGAAAATACGAACAACAGTTGGTTTCTACGGATAATAATTCGGTAAAAGCCTATAGTACCCAATCTGGCGGTAAACCTCAGAAAAAGAAGCGATTTTTGCCAGCGAGTGATCACTGCAAGGAATCACTGTAATCACTGTAAGGAAAAACAGCAACGAATTAAATCTAGAACTGACGAAAACGAGCTGAAAAAAATTGAATCAATTGAAAACAGGGCAAGGGATGATTAAAGTTTACACAGCCCCACTCAACAAAAATTCCGCAACTCGAGCTAAACCACTATACCCATACGTGTTTTAGATCGCTGAATCCCAATCCGTGGTCAGTTTGACCCCATCAGGTCAAGATCAAGGTCAAAATGAGTAAACCCATTTTATCAGAGAAAACCAATGGATCGGACGAAACCAATGGATCAGAGAAAACCAATAGATCGGAGAAAACCTCTACTCTCAAACGTTTGTGGGATCGCTGAACCCGAAAACGGGACGATAGTGGCCCCAGTAGGCCAGGATCAAGGTCAAGTGAAGGTCAACATGAGAGAAAACCATTAAATCGGCATGAATCACTATTTTAAGACGTTCTTAAAGTCGCTAAATATGAATACGGGGTTCTTTCAACGCCATAATTTCGATTTCATGGGTTTCTCAATTTTGAACTTTACTTGACCTTGATGCAGGCCTGATGGGTTTAAACTGACCCTGGGTTCGGATTCATCGATCCCAAAAACGTCTAAGAGTAGAGGTTTTCTCCGGTCCAATAGTTTTCATTTTGAACTTCGATTGACCTTGATCCTTATCTGATGGAGTGAAACTCACCTCGGATTCAGATTCAGCGACCTCAAAAACGTATAAGTATGGTCGTTTAGCTCGGGTTGAAGAAAGAATTGAGTGGGTCTGTGTTATCTCCGAATTCCTAATAAAGAAACCCGTAGACGAAAAAATGAGATAATAGTGTTAGCTTATGCGACAAATGCGTTATCAGCGGATGATGAGACACCTAGCTCTACGCCACACCGTGAGAACAGACGAAGCGGTGACTTGTCCGGCTAAGAACATCTGAGACATCTCTCCAACCAGGGATGTAACATGCGCCGTCGAAACCCAGTAACAACGATGAGGTGCGGTTTCACGATTTTACAAAGAGCGTAGAACGAGTAAGTCTGTGATGTAGTAATCCGAACTTATTACTCGACTATACATTCACAGAAAAAAACTGCTGACAACGTTAAAAGATCGATTTGACATATCCTTATCTATAATTATGAGGATTTATTCAATGCACTGAATTAGCTGTTGAAAATATTTTATTAACCTCAGAGATGAAATATCTAGCCAAGTTCGGCCCATAAAGCCTAGAAAAATAAATGAAGTCTTACAAGAAGCCCGAGAAGCTGATGTTTGATTAAAATAAGAGAAATACCGTCTGTATAAAATAACTTAACTCTTCCAAAATCATATTATCAACCAAAACAACAGTTTAGACCAGATCATGTTACTAATAAAAACGTCCTTTTAAATAACAGAACGAAAATTATATGTCATAAATATGGTATCCTGGGCCAAGTAGGAAATCAATGCTATACGGAAATGCTAAATTTTCAGCAGAGAATGAACACAGAAAGGCCACCTAAAGCACATTGCATCATTCAGGAATACGAGAAATTTTAAAACAATCAAGAATTCCCGATGGAGAAATGCAAGAGATAAAAATAAACTTAAAATAAGTAGAGTGCCTAGCCGGAGAGCAAAACGGACCAGAGTACAGATATTGGTAGACTCCGGCCAATGTATCAATCTCATCAAGGAAGACCATAACCCGAATGAATGCGAAAATTTAGACCAAAGTCTCCTAGTCGCACAGGTCGAATAATTAGGGAAGAGGCATTTATTACATTTATTATTATTGTTTATGTGTTCCACATTGTTGGTTACAACTGCCCTTTACCCGAAAAAGGAATAATTGGACTGTCGTCTTAAAAAATGTATAATAAGTATTACGGAACAGATAAATGGTTACATTTAGATGGTAAAAAGCTGTTATTATACGATGACGGATATTTCATTAAAAGGAACGTTATGAGAATCTGATATATCTCGATAGAAGAAATAGATCAAGATCTGTGAATAGAAATCAAGAAAATATCCCGGATGGTCTATAAAGATGAACAAAAAAATCAGAACAAAGTATCTTATTTCAATTATAAAAATGAACCGTTAAAACTACCAATAAAAATATCTATTGACATTGTAACTAAAATTCAATCACGAGACGTAACTTAGTCTAAAAATGGGGAAGGAGTACCCTTCAACTCCGAGAGATTTGGAAAATTAAAAGAAAAGACATGCCTAGATTACGTCGAATACCCCAGCCAAGGATCTACTTGGAAAAATATTACCAAATACAACACCGTTTTCACATTAGAAGGAGACTTCTTACCTAAGAGGGTAGAAATTTTTCTTAGCCTTTGACCGAAACTCATGCTTTTAACGAATACCTATGGTTAGAAAAACCGAAAAATATACAACGTTCTCGACAGTCCAAGGTGACTGAATTCAACGCAATGCCATTTGGAGGACGTTTCGATGACTCGTTGGCGAACAATTCTTCGTCTATATAGACGATATTCTCGTCTTTGAAGACACCATAGATGCCTATAATAAAAATCTTATCGACTTATCTCAAAAATTAAACAAATTAAGATTAAAGTTAGAATCAGAAAAGTATGAGTATTTCAGACCAGAATTCGAGAAAGACGGTGTGAAACACAATACTTTAGGTCTTGCAGAATATTACAGAATATACAGGTACATACGCCTTCATTTTAGCATGCCAAGACTGTGTCATTTCCACTTTAGTATACCGTGACCGCGTTTTCGTCAAGAATTTCACAGCGATAGGTGCAGAGCGTGTCATGCACACACGTAGCACATGGAACATATATCATTCAGGTGCCCTTATCACGCGGAAACCACATATCTCTACAGACATAATGCGGCATAATACAGACATAATCCTCTGCGGGAGATAGTGAATGTCCAGAACAGTGCTACGCTATCTGATACTATTTATTTCAAGTAACAGTCATGCAGTTCTATTGAGAGCCTGTGTCATTTTCATGTATGGCAGTTGCTCCCAGTGGGACCCAGCAGTGGTTGTTTGTTCTGTTTTTTTTTAACAAACAAGTACCGTGGGGGAAAGTTGAAAAGAAGTTTAAAGAGAGAGCTTAAGACTACGTAAAACCGTTCAGGGGTAATCCTGAGAAACCTAAAAGATATACTGGGGACATTCATTGTCAGCGGCTTTGGCTTTCGTTTGGTTCACCATGTTCGAAATTTTGGTCTCGCGCACGTGTTTACTGCGATGTGTCCGAAGTCATCGACGGGCATTTTGAAGACAATAAAAATGAATAGGAAAAGAACATAAAGATTCTAACACTGGCTCACAACATTATGAAGCATGAAGGTGCAGGTGGCACTCCGTTGTAACTCACGTTTGGCAAAGAGGCGAAAATACGAAAATTATTTGAGAAAAGCTCGACTTACAAATGGTCTTACCTGAACCTACATACATACCAGGACATATGGTTAAACTCATAAATCACAACAACAAAAAAACAATCTCTCCCGTAGCTAGGTAAGGCCAGCTGTAATAACGGAAAAGTTAGAGAAGAATATTTAAGCAATACTGCCAAAATGGCAAAAGAAGAAGTATTCATACTAATTACTTAATGCCTTATTTCGAGCCATGGGGCATTAGCAATTGTAAAATAAAATTGAACTTTTTATTTTGACGCGTTATTTATCCATACTTTTGCCCGAAAATGCCATTAAGAACGATGAAGATGATACGTTTTTACAATCTGTATCTTTATATGCACCGAGGTAATCTAGTCTGCAATGAGGCACCGGCAATTTATGAAATGAAACGTATTGCAAAATTACAATCCTGGAACGGTGAATGTTCTCACGAAAAAATATCAGTTAAGAAAATTCCATCTACTGCGTGAAGAGGTCTTATAGCATGTGATAAGGATAATTATCCTGTCATTTTCTTTCTTCTAAAAGTACTAGCATGTCCGCATGTTAGTATAGCTACTGATTAGCAAACTTTTATAGCATTATGCCGATTAAAAACGTGATACCGTACGTCGATGAGCAACGATCATTTAACACGACTGTCTTTACTTCATGTTCATAAGAATAATTCTATCAATATTGACGATGTCATTGATAGTTTTTCCCGGATCCGCTCTTGATCTAATCAATCTCTGTTTGGGATTCGAACTTTTCTCTATGAGTATGACGGAAAACTCAGTCTTCACAACAAATAATCAATTTGTTGTACGTTCCGTTGATTTGCAAAATATAAATAAGAACAAATTATAATGTGCCAAGAATACTCAAGAAATTGTTGATTTTTGTTAGAGCATCGCTAACTAATTTACGACAGATATCGCTTTGCTACCTACTGTTGTGCTTTATAATGTTATAATTTGTGTAGCACATCCAGAAAAAATACGCAATATTGTGAAATGATTAGTTATTTTATTGATATGATTGAATATACATATAATTTGCAATAGAGATACCTGAAGTCTAAGAATATACCAAAACCTAAAATTAAGTTATATTGGGGAAATTAATTGGATATCCTGAGGATAATCTTACATCGCCTCGGGACATTCCAGAGATATCGAGATTTCCGTCGGTCGAGATTTCCGGCTGTCATAGGATCTCCTGTAGATTCCTAGAGACGCGATTAAATATTTATCGCCTGTTCTATATTATATAAGTAATAGTCAGAACTAAAATACGAATTCTAACCTTCAGGGTACACCTTTTTATATACTAAATATATCATGCAGAAATTAATACAAATTTTAGTTGATGTGTATATAAAAATGAGTAAATTCAAGCTCATTTAAGCTTAGTGTGTTGAAACGTGTTTTTCACTGTATATGATGAAAATCTCAATTAAGATTTTGTTTCAATAAATGCAAATTAAACTTCATCTTGAAAAGCCTGTGCCTTTAAGCTGGTTTACATTTTAGTCGCATTAAAATTGAAGATGGTGTCTCGCACTTATGCGTTTTCCAATAAAGTCATTATTAAATTCTAATAAATATTAAGCGTTTGAAGACTGAAATTTGCATGTTACAGGTAGAAAGAGCGCGACGTTCTATAAGAGTATTCTTCTTAATAAGAGAACTTTCGTTAACTCTAAATATGGAGATTGAGACACAGTTACCATTGACAAATCCAATATCCTGCGTCCAGGTCAACAACGTGCTTGATCTAAGTAAATGAAATATTATTTCATATTAGAATAATACTTGTATCTTTTTAATAATGGAAAAATGGAATGAGTTACTGAGAATATATTTTGCAAATACTACAGGAAATGTTATAAATGTATATCAAAATATTTAATAAACACTCTTTAATTGTAGATAATAGTGATCTTATCGCATGTACGATAGTATGGAAAGATGGTCAGAAAGTTCGAAGATTTCTGGTTATTGATATCATTCAGTTAATCCTAGTTGAACCTGATACAAAAAAGTTAGGATGGGGCGTAGCAAAGTTTGTTGGTTTTTTACAAGATATCGAAGTGGCAGGTGACAAGGATGATTCTAGATGTCTCCATTTAACAATTCACAAGCCACTGAGCAGCAGCACTACTAATAGAATACCGCTTTTATCTGCTCAGTTCATATTTGATGATCACATACGATGTATGGCTGCAAAACAGAGGTAATGTTATATATTTTCATCAGAAACAGGCAGTAGAAAATGTTTTTATTGATAATTCAATTTCAGGTTAACAAAAGGAAGAATAAAAGCAAGACAAAAGAAAATGGGACAAATAGCAAGACTTTTAGACATTCCTACCAATACACCACATTGCATGACTCCTCCAAATTATGCTTCAATTGGCTTGAGATCAGAACGTAAGGCGTAAAGTGTCATTAAAAATATATGTTTTAAACCATATTTATGAGCATAGCTCGTAGTCATAATATAATATTTATATTAATTAGTGGAAATTTACTACAGGTGTGACAGGGCGAGGACATAGGCAAAAGGAACAATCGCGGCCAATGTTTACAGTAAACAAAGTCCCTGGATTTGCTGCTCAAATGCATCGAGATACTATCGGAAAAGGTATAGGCTACCCACCGCTAAATACGAAAAGATCTGACGGAAGCTTCAATGGAAATTCAGTTGAAAATGGCCTAAGATCTAGAGACAGTTCGCCGAAAATTCAAAGGCCTCGAAGCGAAGAGATTCCTCTAGAGGATATGTGTATTAGAAAGACGTCTTTAGCTTCCAATGGTTCCTCTATTAATTCTGAAGTTGCTTCAATATCACGAAAAAATTCTGAAGAAACATCATTTAGTTCTAAACAAAGTCATGAATATAAACCTCGGAAAAGAGGACAAGTCGAAACAGTGTAATAAAAGCAATACAAATTATTTTTACAAATTGAAATGAAAAACCTATAATAAAGTTTTAAATAAAAGTTTTATAAATAGAAAATTTTCTTCATCCGAAAAGAACAAATTCTATTTTATTTATCGAAATTTTTAAAAGACGAAAAATTTTAACACTTTTTAAAACTCTGTTGTAAGAAAAGCTCGTGGCCTCAAAGTGAAGTTGTAAAACTCTTAAAACCTAGCTTACGGACTTGAAAAAGCCCTCTCTTAAGAGGATTTATTAGATTGACAAAACGGGATTTCATTTTAAAGCCGCAATTTTGAATATTTTTCCTTGCTTTTTTGCATACGGCATATAAATTTTCTAGGCGAACAATTTTCAGTCAAAAGTAGTTTAAACAAGCCGTGCTTGCTACATGATGAAAATCAATTTTTAAATAATTTAATTTATACATTGATAAAAATGACCTTTCTATATAAAAAAACTATGAAAATGTAAGTTTTTATTTGAAAAAAGAATATTAAATATTTACTATCGAGTAATTGATAAGAATCTTACGATGAAATTGAATATATAAACATTTAAGTAATTAAAAAGCAAAATATAGAAAAAATGCAGGAGGCAAAAATCCAGCCCTTAGGCCTCTGCGTTTAAGGCGGACGCTCTACCACTGACATACTCGTCCACTTAAGGGAATTTATTAGACTGGCAAAACTGGATTGCATTTTAAAGTCGCAATTTTGAATATTTTGAGTAATATTAAATAACAATAGAGAAAAATTGCAGTGACACTCAGTGTGGATTCTCGCAGCATTCTTATCGACTCTTGTGAAACTCAAGAGGCAGGCACAATGCATCGCGTACAATGGCCCGTCGAATTGCTCGTAAATCATGACTATGTCATTGTTATGAGATGCAGATCAGTTACAAACACTCAAGTTATGAAAGCATGGATTGATTCAATTTTAATTAGCAGAATTAGTTTATTCATATAATTGGAAGAAAGTGAAAACAAGATTCATGAAAATCGGTTAATTTTTACAATAATAATAAAACTTTTAACGTGCACATGAAAGTATAGCCAGATACGTTGTAGCGTTTCGAATCATGCAGAACGACCTATCCTTTCATTGACATGAAATTCATGCCGGTTACAAAAACTAACAATTTAAAGGATGACTGGATTCAATTTTAATTACTAGAATTGTTTTTCTTCATAAAATCCGAAGAAAGAGAAAAAAAAATTCCTGAAAATCGGTTAATAATTGCAGTAAGAATGGAAGCGTTGAAGTCGATACAAAAGTGTAGCTTTGCCGACAACTTGACACCGAGCTCGACACCTACTCCCTCAATCTGAATAGTAAGTACTTAATTTAAACTGTTGATTAAAAAGTGTTATTAAATTCGAATAATAAGCTTTAGTAAATGAATGAGCAGTTTGCTAGTTAACAATGTGAGAAAAACTTACTAAAGCAATTACTAACTGACTTCTGTCGATAAAAATGATTATTTTCATCGTGTGCACTTGAATTTCAAATGATGAACATTGAAATAAGATTAAATGAAAAATGGGGTTAAAAATATGAGTGGTAAATATTCTATCTGTATTTAAACGGAAAAAATTATTAAAGTGTATGTTTTTGAGATATGTACATCATCCTTTATTCGCAGATTTCTACACCTTTATATCCAGTAAATATCAATTTTCGAGATTCCAAGCTGGAATCCAGGTTTCGACAAAATATTTAAATTGAAAAGAAATAGGATATTCTGGTAATCAATCCACTTAATTTTATTGGAGATAGATCTTCTTAATCTTTATACCGTTTCCACATTAATTGTTCTATGGATGACAAATGAATTGTAAATTGTAGCAAATTTGTATAAAGTGCACGAGATTCAAAATACTTGTGTCACCTTCAAAACGTTACGAAATACTTTGTCCTGTTAATTAAAAGTACATTTATTAACATTGATGAACCACATGTGTCACCTTCAAAACGTTAATAAATTCGAATAATAAGCTTTACTAAATGAATTAGCAGTTCGCTCGTTAACAATGTGAAAAAAGCTTACTAAAGCATTTACTTACTGATTTCAGTCGATACAAATTATCATTTTCATCTTGTGTACTTGAATTTCAAATGATGAGCATTGAAATAAGATTAAATGAAAAATGGGGTTAAAAAGATGAGTGATAAGTATTCTATCGATATATAAGCGGGAAAACCTATAAAAATGTATGTTTTTGAGGTATGTATAGCATCCTTCAATCGCAGTTTTCCACACCTTTATATTCGTTAAATGTCACTTTGCAAGTTTCCAAGTTCGAATCCAGGTTTCGATAAAATATTTAAATTGAAAAGAAACAGCATATTCTGATAATTTATCCACTTAGTTTTATGTCAGGTAGGTCTTCTTTATCTTTATACAGTTTGCAAATCAATTGTTCTATGGATGAAATGTTACTTTAAAAACTTCTGTCAAAATTATTCTATTTTTCGCAGCGCTATATCAGACTTCAGACACTTCACACACACCACACACACTTTCCACCCACATATACACCAAATGTGGTTCATCTATGTTAATTAATGAACTATTAACTAACAGGACAAAGTATTTCGTAACATTTTGAAGGTGACACAAGTATTTCGAATCTCGTACACTTCATACAAATTTGCTACAATTTACAATTTTAGACTTCAAAAATAGAATAATTTTGCTGAAGTTTTTGAAGTATCATTTGTCATCCATAGAACAATTTATGTGGAAACGGTATAAAGATTAAGACCTCCAATAAAATTAAGTGGATTAATTACCAGAATATCCTATTTCTTTTCAATTTAAATATTTTATCGAAACTTGGATTCCAACTTGTAGTCTCGAAAATTTATATTTACCGAATATAAAGGTGTGGAAATCTGCGATTCAAGCATGATTTACATCTCTCAAAAACATAGACTTTAATAATTTTTTCCGTTTAAATACAGATAGAATATTTACCACTCATATTTTTAACCCCATTTTTCATTTAATCTTATTTCAATGTTCATCATCTGAAATTCAAGTGCACAAGATGAAAATGATCGTTTTTATCGACAGAACTCAGTAATTGCTTTAGTAAGTTTTGCTCACATTGTTAACTAGCAAACTGCTAATTCATTTGGTAAAACTTATTATTCGAATTTAATAACACTTTTTAATCAGCAGTTCAGATTAAGTTCTTACTATTCAGATTGAGGAAGTAGGTGTCAAACTCGGTGTCAAGTTGTCGGCAAAGCTACACTTTTGTATGGACCTCAACTCTTCCATTTTGACTGCCATTACCAACCGATTTTCAGGAATATTTTGTTCTCTTTCTTCTAATTATATGAAGAAAACTAATTCGGGTAAGTAAAATTAAATCCAGTCATCCTTTCAAATGTTAGTTTTCGTATCCGGCATGAATCTGATGTCAATGAAAAAATAGTTCGTTTCCAATGATTCGCAACGCTACGACGTATCTGGCTATACTTTCGTGTGCACTTTAAAATTTCTGTTATTACTGCAAATATTAACCGATTTTCATGAATCTTGTTTTCAATTTCTTCTAATTATATGAATAAAATAATTATATAAAATTGAATCAATCCATGCTTTCATCCTTTGAGTTTTTGTAACTCATCTGCATCTCATAACAATGAAATGGTCATGATTTACGAGCAATTTGACGGGCCATTCTACGCGCCCCAGGTTGCCTGCCTCTTGAGTTTCACATGGGTCGATGAGAATGCTGCCAGAATCCACACTGAGTGTCACTGCAATTTTTCTCTATTGTTATTTAATATTACTCAAAATATTCAAAATTGCGACTTTAAAATGTAATCCAGTTTTGCCAGTCTAATAAATTCCCTTAAGTGGCCGAGTATGTCAGTGGCAGAGCGTCCGCCTTAAACGCAGAGGCCTAGGGGCTGGATTCTCGCCTACCCCAGTTTCTTTCTGAATGTGTTGGGTATGCCTGCCGAATATTTCAAGTCATAAATGAAAAAGAATTGTCTTGCCCCTTTTTAAGAAATCATAATTTTTTTTTCTGGGGTTATTAAGTATATTTTCGTTAATATCATTGCAAATTGAATGTCAATTGATACAAACCCTTAAGTTCGGCATCCAAAATAAGCCTCTAATAGTTAAACATCAAGTAACATTTAAAAGACTTTAAAATCTTGTAAAATAGGTGAAAAAATAAGTTTTTTTTTTATAATTTCTCCATTTCACTGCATTGCAGATAATTCTTCCGGAAGAGATTTTTTAATAAAAAATTGGCCTGAAGACATCTAACTTTAATTTCTGTGAAATATCTCATGTCTTGTACATTTTAGATCAAAGTTGCACTTATATTTAGTTAAAGCAGACTATATTTGCTGGAGATCTGAAAAATATAAAGTACTCTAGCTCTGATAGGTATCAAGTTATTGTTTATTGAGTTTTATTGTATATTCAGTTTTTCGGAAATAACTTAGGTCTGTTGAATTTCACGTGAAAAAATAGTCCAGCAAAATACCGAATATTGAATATGCTACTTTAATATTTCGTAAATTGTTGCTACGAAAAGCGTGTTCTTCGATAAGGGGCCATCCATATACCTCTTACGTTCGTAGAAGGGGAAGAACCCCTTCACCGCTTTTTCTTTTTCCTTTCCTTCTCAATAGAGATCATGTTTCTCAGGTACACGAAGGGAAGGTCCCATGGGAACAAAGAAACTATCCAAAATAAATTTTTTCGTTTATATTTTCATGTTAACCAATCAGCTGCTGGCAGTACCGTGTGATACCACGCGTTTGATCTATTTTAAATTAGTTAAATCAGTTAAGTTTTAATTATTTAATTAAACTATTAGTTATTTAAGTAATTAGTTGAATTATCAAATGAGCCAATTAGTTCAAATTACTTAAAGTAATGTAGCTGAACCATGGAAAACGAGTTGAAAATCCGAGACAGAAAAAAATTCCGCAGCTGATGGGTTAAAATATTCATCTATATGTGACGTGCGCCGAAGAAAGGGGGCTTACTGTGAAAAGCGAGGCCAATCCCGATTCCTCGGGTACATAAAAACTCAATTATTAGCAATAATAACGCTCGGATTTTTTTCTCGAATATTTCCTTAAAAATAGCAGCTCAAAAACTATCGAAATGTGTAAAAACCTTGATTTCGATTTTTTTAAAGTTTATATATTCATAGTAAAATATATTCATATTTTATATTTTCTTCATCAATTTTAAATAAATGAATACGACAAAATTGATAAAAAATACCTTTTATGTGAAAAAACTCTTAAAAAACAAACAAAATAAATGATTATTATTGCGTAATTGACAAAAATTTTTGCGGGGAATTGAATATACACTCGAGTAGTGGTACTGTGAACATTTTATGCAAGTCCGCCCTCAATAGTGAGGATACATGAGGTGAGCCCACTTCTCCGTCTATTTACTATGTTAAAATCTGTGTAGATGAAACGTGTGTGTATCTGTGTGGGCACGTGCCAACTGTTTACACCCTGACTGTTTGTAGTGTCAATTTGAATACTTATTTTTAAAATGATTAAAATGGACGTAGCGAAAAAAAACTGAAAGACATCACAAACATCAAATCTTCCACCGTAAGTATCGAATATATTTATTTATGAATCTTAAAATCTATATAGTAAAACCTATGTATTTTTTTGGCTGAGTTTTTAAATGTGAAGAATCTATTTACACACAAAAAATCCTTTAAGTAAAAGCTGTCAATGATAACCTGTAACGTAGTCGATTTCTATTTTCAGACGAAGAACAAAAGCTCTTTCATTCAATACAAAGTTTGATCCTTCAAGAACTTGAAATGGGCATAAGAAATTCTAATTTGTGCCAAAAATATGGAGTTAAGCCATCGAAGATTTCCTCGATTCGAACAAGAGCGAACGAAATCAAGGAAATAGCTTCGAAAAAAGAGCTAAATGAAGGATCGCTGGAGCAAAAACGATTGAAGACAAATTATTTGAACCTCTTAGAGCGCACTGTTTATGCTTGGCTGTGCGAAAACGAATGTCTGGTCAGCCCGTGCAAGGCAAATTATTAGCTGAAAAAGCTTTGATGATGTTTTAAATTCTACAAAATGGTGGCTCCATCCCGAAGAAAGTCAAGTTCAACGCTAGCCAAGGTTGGCTTGATAGATTCAAGAAACGTCATTCTATTCGGACTTTCCAAGTCAAAGGTGAAAAGGCATCAGTCGATTCCGAAAGAAGCCGATTTTTCAGTGAAGCGATGACGAAACTGATTCGAGATAAAGAATATCCCCTGGATAATATATTTAATCCCAATGAAACTGGACTTCAGTACAAGTCGTTGCCTGAGAAAACTCCTGCTGTTCGGAACGAAACTGAAGTCCCTGGCCATAAACAGAAAAGGGAACGCATAACAGTGATTATGTGCAAAGGCGTCCGGCTTATTTCGCGTGCCCCCACTTTGCATTGGTACCGCTCAAAAGCCCCGATGTTTTAAAGCTGACACGAATTTGCCTTGTGAATACAGAGGAACCAAAAAAGCCTGGATGGCGAGCGAAGTTTTTCTGGACTGGTACCAAAACATCTTTTTAAAAGCGGTCAAAATCTGGATGCCCAATGAGAGGTATAACAACAATTTTTTAATTGTAACAAAATTAACAGCTTTCCATTAAAACCATTTTTCTCAATTTTATAATTATCTGCACTATTACAGGTTCCTTCTGTTTTCTCGACAACTCGAGAACTCATCTTTCTGCCGAGAAACTAAATAAGATTGACGAAAAATGCTTTGTCGTGTTTCTCCCACCTAACTGCACGAGTCTCACCCAACCGATAGACATGGGAGTATTTTTTCTACAGCGAAAAGGCGTTACAGGACAGCGTTTCTTCGAGAATTGTTGGTCTCCGAATGCAAGGACAAGAACGAAGTGGAAAATTTCGTCAAAAAATTGGATGTACTTCGAACGATGCAAATTTTCACTCATGCTTGGTATTCGCTTACTCCAAGCACTTTAAGAAATGCCTGAAATAATCTTTTGCATAATCCAGTTGAGAAAAATTCGAGCAATCAGAGACTTGTCCAACATGCGACCGGTTTTGACACAATTTTGGATTTGCTTCATAATGTTCCAGGAGGCGAAACAATCCCTCTATCAAAATGCTGATGAGAGGTTGGTAGAGGATGAGTCCTTGGCGACACGCGAAACAAAAAGTGACGAAATCACGGGATTGAATTTAACGATTCCTGAAAGCGAAACCGAGTCCGAGAATGAAGCTGAGGAGCTCAAAGAAAAAGAGAGAACGACTTTATCGAACATTGTGGTGCGACAAGCCTCTCAAATCGTTCTTGAATATAGCAGAGAAGCAGAAGATTTTACGCATGAAGAACGTGCGGCGTTTACCAAATTGAGAAATATTTTCTTCGACGTGCATCATGACTAATACGAGTATTCTTTTTTGGAATTTTGTTTGTATTCTTTTGATTTCGAGAATTAGGTGTTCTTTTTTGCAGAAGTTTGGTATTTGTGCCTTGAAAAAGGCTGTTAATAGAAGTGTAATAAACACTTTTAATAAAATAAGGATTGTTCGCTTTCGCAACTTTTTAAAGTTAATATATACGTTAAGAATAAGGATATTTTTATATTTCCGTCTATTGTACCTTTTTAAGTACAAAAATATTTGTGATTTAAGTAAAAATGGATTGACGAATTTTGCGATATTTTTGTTCTGTGAAAAATATATGGAAATGTGATAAAAAAAGGTTTATTGAAGTAAGAAAAAAATGCAATTGTTTATTTACGAAATCATTTTATAATATAAAAATCTTAGATTGAACTGTAATTTTTTAACTGAATTTTTAACCAAGAATAGTTCAAATTTAAAAATATAAAAAATAAATTTTGAACAAAAAATGGAAGTTACATTTTCATTTAAAAAAATGAATTTTCAATTTAAAAAATGTCTTACCAATTATTAAAAATTTAATTTAATAACCAATTTTATAATAATAATTTGATGAAATCAGTAAATGTTCAAATGAGTAGTTGGGTAAAAGGGTTGTAGCGTCGTTCTCACTATCGTGGGAAAAATGTACTCAATAGCGGTAGTTCGCAGTACTGAATTTCGCAGTACTGCGACTCGAGTTTATAATCATTTTTTTAACCTTTTGGTTACGAGCGCGGGATATAGACGGCATCCACTTGATGAGCTCTGTGTACGAGCGACGGCTATAGGCGGCATGCACGTGATGACATCTGTCTACGAGCGCCAGCTGTAGTCGGCATCCACGCGAAGACCTGTGTGTACAAGCGCAAGCTCTAGCCGGCGTCGTCGACGCATTACCTGGCATTTTATAATAATAACTGACGCGTTATTACGCCATAGCACCACAAAACTTCAGTGTGTTTTGTTACCGTATGATGCCGCTGCCTTAGCAACGACGCATCAGCCAATCGGACGCGTGCTACGAATTCAATTCCCTCTTACCGATTGGCCAATAACTCTTGCACCTCTTACGTTCAACCCTTCTGATTCTTAGTGACTAATATTTACCCGCCTAAAAATCCGTTTTTCTGAAAACTGGCTAAATATTGTGTTCTATGAATATCACAACTTTTCTTTTTTTGTTTTAATTTTTTTACTTTACAAAAGGTATAATTAAAAATAGAAAACACCAACTCTGACCATCCCCTTGAGAGTAAAAAAATTTGATATAGTAACAATATTTCGGAGGCATATGCACTAGGGCGGAGTGAAAATGATGAAATTAGTGAAATCGCTGGAGCTGACCGAAAATATTTGTAGGTTAGCATCCGAAAAAATAAATAAATTTTGAAATCGGTTAATATCTTCGGGTCCCTTTTTGGATATGAAAATTCAAATTTTTGAAAATACCTAAATAAATTCCCTGTTTTGAAAATAATGGTAAATTTTGTTGATGTACAGTTTTTGCTAGTGAGTAATAATATAAAATTCTAAATTAAAATACAAATTAAAAAAATTTTGTTTTCTAAATTCAAAATTTTTCGAAAATTATAAAAATTTTTTTTTGGATTGAGCCCTATGCACACATTTTTGAAAAGGTTAAATATATTCGAACCTGAAATTTCTTCAGCTTCAATGAAAGAAACATAATGTAATTTTTATTTTTCGAACAAAAAAAATGTTAGCGATGTTTCCAGCGTTCAAATATTGCTAATTTTACGTTTTTTAAAGCGATTTTGACAATTTGGCTTAAACTAAGCTTTTAGGTGCAAAAAATAATGTGCTGTTACGGTAAAACGATATTTTCGTAGGAAGAAGCTGATATGAACGCAGTAAATCACAGACGGGAATCTTAGTGAAACTTAAGATAAATATTAACTAGCAAATAAGCATATTTATTATTATACATATTAGTACTTAAAACACCACTTTTTGCATGTACAACAAATATTAATGAAAATAAAACAGATCTTAATGTATAAATATTTAAATACTGCAATTATAGTAAAACTTTCTTCCTTGAATGCAAAAGTGAAAACAATGATACACTGAAAAAAAATTCGGTGTTATTTTTCATCCTAATGCGTTGGAAATTAATTGACCCATATAATACGTAGTGAATTTACAAGAGTCTGCGTGGATGAACGAGACTTGCGTAAACAAACTAACGCCGCTGACAAAAAAACACTGCGTGTAAATTCAGTCATGCGAGAGAAAAAACTTTGCGCTTGTACATTGGCAAGATCTGC
This sequence comes from Belonocnema kinseyi, assembly GCF_010883055.1. NCBI lineage: Eukaryota > Metazoa > Arthropoda > Insecta > Hymenoptera > Cynipidae > Belonocnema > Belonocnema kinseyi. Next base: position 143,312,526 of record NC_046660.1, read on the forward strand.
CTCCCATGATAGTGTCAATCTTGGCGCAAAATGTCAAATCACTAGATATTTCAACCCATGACATTCTCCTAGTAATACCCGTAAACACTGCCATTGGCTGATATGTCAGTTGATTTGAAGTTTTGTATTTTTGTATAAAGATTGACACTGCTATGGGACGTCACCCATCAGGGGCAAAAACACACATGTAATTCTTCTCTGTCAAACACTTTTCCACTCCGTCAATTTCAATTAAACAGAAAAATTGTGAATGCGATGTTATTGGTAAATTCACAGTCTCATGTAATTGCAATGCTCTTTGTATCTTTACGACGTATAATGTAGGTAAAATATTTTTCAGAGTAATAAGCTGCAATTTTACACGTCGACCGTCAAAGTACCGCGGTCACGGCTTTATCCCAATGTTCATTTTAGTTTAATTATAGGACAATGTTAATTAGTATTGATGTCTCGTTAATTTACTACTTTATTCGCAGTCAAGTTCTGAAAGTCCGACAAGTTAAATTACGGTCGAATGTGATTTTCAACATAACTTTTATTACAGTGTATAGGTATAAAAGGGGAGATTAAATTTACTTCTTCTCATCAATACAATGTAAGACGAATGTAATAATTTCTCTATAGTGGCACGAAGAGAAAAATCGAAGTATTCAATACTCACAATACCAGCAGAAATTTACCTGCATGCCTATTTTTGAGCTGCTCCTAAAGCGACTTAATTTTTATAAAATTTAACGTGGAAATGTTTTCTCCTGTTCACACCCATCAGAAAAAGTAAGACACTTTAGCAACAGTTTATAAACTGACATGTAGCTAATTTAGGCTAGTAGCACTTTTAGCGCAACAGACCTTTGTACTAGCAAGCATAAAGTGCGTCACGTGTTAAAACCTTTGCGACTCTTTGGAGCATCACACGATATGTGGCAGCTTTGTTGTAGGAATTCCTTGAAATTTACAATTTCTTCTCTTCTCAATATTTTAGTTTTCCTATTGTCTATTTATTCTTTACCTTTTCCACGATTTTTTGGTTTCCCAAACCGTCTATTAATATTTTTTGAAAATACTGTGTAGGTTGTTGGCAACTTAATAAAGATTTATTATAATTATTATCATAGTACCTCTCCAGGCAACCTCTTTTAACAATGGAACTGTAACAAAAGTACACATAGTGCTCCCCCCCCCCCCAACAGGTTTTCCGTAATTTAAGTACGTTCCCTAGGACATAACGCCCTTACGATGTTTGAATTCTGCACAAGATGGCAAGAAAAAACCTTCTACACACGCATGAGAAGTGCTCATGCTATTATAACACATCGTTCAATAAGTCCCGAGACTAACCCAGAGATGGTGCTAGTAGTACCAAACTAGCCACGTTTTCCTAGACGACGCACCTTCACATGAAACGTGTAAAAATTTCACGTCGATTGGACCACAAACAGCAGAGTTATCGAGGTTAGAGTAAAGTCACTTTGTAATTTGTTTGAAAAATGGAACAAAGCGAGTTTCGCGTGTTGATTAAACATTGTTTTTTAATGGGTAAAAACACCGTGGAAGCCCAGCAGTGGCTTGAAAAACGTTACCCGGACTCATCTCCATCCAATTCAACGATTTGTCGTTGGTATGCTGAGTTTAAACGTGGTTCGATTTTTTATACAGGGTCTTTCAAAACGTTCGCATGCGAGTTATATCACTGCATTAAGCGAAAAAAAATCGATTAAAAATCACCAAACAATCACATGTCTATAACGCATAGATTAATCGCAAATTAACAATAAGGTTTAGCCAATCAAAGCTTGTGGAACGTT
>NC_046660.1:143314430-143346944 GCF_010883055.1 Belonocnema kinseyi
GGGGGCTAGAGCTTCATGCCAATTTTTATGTTATATACACTTAGTGTAGAATTTTTACACTTTCGATGGTAGTGGATACACATATGGTCCTTGTTCCAAAGAATGAAAAAAGATATATATTCTTAAAATTTAAAAAAAACAAACATTTCAATGCCTTTAAATGCGTACCAATTGCATTTTTGTCCGAAATGAAATCAAATAGCATTGACACTGTTCGATACTTGGTTAGTAAAAGGTCTTGTATGGCATACAATTTAGAGGTTCTCCGAGTAGAATTAAATGGCATTAAAAAGCATAAACTGTTAGGCGTTACAGGAAAATCACTTTCATGCCTTAAAGTTTATGCGCATTTGAAGTGATTGAAACGAAACGAGCTTTATACAATAAAAGCGTAGATAATGCTAGTTTATGGGTTAAAATGAACTCCTTAACGGGTTAAAGAGGCGTTTATGCTTTATATCATTTTCAATTAATATTATACAATTTTTTATGTTGCAACTATCTTAATGTATGAGTGGTTTTATTTGCACTTATGACTTTATATATTTTTTTAATGGCTTATTGAAATTAGATAATCTAAAATTTAACTACTCTTGAACCCAGTGGAAACATAATAATATTTCTTCTTAACGTATTCTATCTCTCACCTCCAGAATCTTGAGGAATTCTACAACCGCTCTTGTGTTTATGAGTTCATTAATTATCTCCAGAAATTTTAATCAAACGAAATAAGTTCTGCCGTATCGAGCTTAGATTCTTGCTTCTGTTGTTGCTGTTCTGTAGATTTAGATTGAATAGGAGACTGAAAATGTATTGGATGGTTTGAAGCCGTCGTTTGGGGCGTTCCTTGTAGTACGTGTATTCCATGAACTTTCAAGTTAGGAATGTGCTGAGAAGATTGAGCAGAGATATTATTAGAATTAGGTGCTGGCATCTGAATAGACCCTGAATCTTGACACGGAATACTAGTGTTAGAAGTGCTCTGCTGGAGAATGGTTCTAGACGATGAAGGAGGTGGTGCTTGCGGCTGCACTGATGCAGAAAGTCCTACTTGCCCGGGTTTAATGTGCGCCAAAGTTGGCGTTGCACCAGGAGGACATTGAGTTTCTTTTCCTATTTGACTACCTGGTACTTTATGAGTAGCCATCTGACCTGATAGTCCCTGTGGCTGAACAGATTGCTGCACTGGAGGCTGACCCACGTGTTTGGGAAATCCTTGTGATGGTGGTCCTTGAGTCGGAATTACTTGTGACTGTGGCCCGTGACTCTGAATTCCTTGTGAAATTTCTACGTGAGCAGAATGGCTCTGCTGATTCGGAAGTCTCATATGAGGCGTGTTTTGTGGCAGGATTTGACGAATAGGCGTACCACCAATTTGCGAGATCTACAAACAGAGAACATGAACACTATTAATATGTACGTTGGATTTGATATAACTATGTAGGAGAAACTATCCTACAGTAGATGCTACGGCGTAACAATACAATTTTATTTAAATCATAATTTCCAACAGCTACATTCTTTAGAATTTCTTTGTAAAATGAGTAGACTTAAATTTCTACATGACACTCAGCGTCTTAGGAAGTAAGAAAACCCCAGGTTCTTGATTTATTGTGGATAGAAAGCATATTGCCAAACATCTGTCTCCAGAATTTGAAGGATTTTAGTACTTAGGCAATTTAGTTTATGATTGTAGCCAGGGCCTGCGTCGCTTAATTCCTGAAATCATATGTACCTAATGTACTTAACAGAGGGTCCCTCTCCAGCCTTGGATAAATGACCAAAATTTACAAAATATTACATCCCTTCTCTTCTACCTTAGCTAACTCAAAAATCCTTGCAAACCCCACTCCGTCAACTCCCAAAATTCGGATACATCATCGGACTAAGAGCAAACCTTGCCAGAGAGCTTTAGGTACAATTCGACCTCCGTGCTAATCACTTCGAGAGCAACCTCTTTTACTCGGGCAGTCAATAATTTTGTACCACGCTCCACTTTGTATTTTTTATACAGTAAAATAAACTATTTTATTTACGAATTTCAAAACTGGTGCAATATTTATTTAACCAATCCCTCCACACCAATAGTAGATAATCATCAAATGTAAGCACATATATACGTAAAATAATTCATTCTAAATTTAATATATTAACACGTATATTCTCCTCACTATTAATTAAATGAAATATTTTACTTACATTATTACTTTAAATGTTTGATTATCTACTGTAAAGTAGTCTCCCCAACTTGTAACAATGTTATGATTATCGTGTCTACTTTTTTGGTAAAGGTAGCGTTGTACGGTTAAAAGGACAGTGTCGTATCGCGGGAATGAAATGGGAAAGCTTGTTACATTTTTTCAAACTAATACTTACCATGCCAGGTCCGGATATCGTAACATGACCAAGGCTTTCCTGTCCTTGAACAGCAGAATCTTTTGGTTGCTGCTGCTGCTCTTGATTGCCAATCGGACTCATAATTTGTGGAGGAATAGAACCCACTGCTGGTGCTCTATAATTCTGAATTGAATAGTCTGGCATAGGTGCTTGACCATAAACGAAGATGCCTGGATTAGATGGAGATATCGAATTGTAGTTACATCCAGGATTTTGATATTGTACATGACGCACTGGAGATCCTTGAGATGTTGGTCCAATAAAGCCTGAAACTGACTGATAACCTCCTGTTTGTGACAGAAAAATATACAAACTGTGTTAATTATTTGAAATAAATCTGTGTGTAGAATGTAAAAAAACGTGGTATTGACAAAAGTCAAAACAAGATAGGATTTGGAGTCTTCGTGTACAATCAAAAAATTCATACCCATGATGTACTGTTGCTTCTGCTGTTCTTGTCTCATTTGCATCTCACGCTCTTGCTCTTGAATCCTTTGAAGTGCTAACTGTCGTTGATACTGCAAGTAATCTTGTTTCTTTTTCCGCATGATTTCTAATTTATGAGCCATTTGAAGTTGTCTTTGTCTTTCGGCTTCTTCAGCCTGGCTTTTTAGCTTTTCTCTGTGTTCTTCCCGCAAGGCGTCCAATGCAGCTCGTGACTCTTTAATTTGAGCAACTTTATCCTGTAGCCCTTCGTAGTATACTCGTTTGTCGTCTTGTTCTTGAATATATCTCAGTAACCTTAAAAAATATTTTAAAGATGAAAAACATAATTATAAGCATCGTTGCCAAAAAGTTGTAAAATATAATTCCCGTCCGTTTTACTGATAAAAAAAAGCAAATAATAATTGTCCGTAAGTGTAAAGTTTTTTTTACAAATTTCGCAATATGAATTATAAAAATATACTTTCGATAAAGCACTTTAAAAGAATGTTATTAAAATTAAATTTTTCTATTAAATGTTTAATTACAAAGAAAAGGAAGTCCATTTCACAAATGTGTTGAATGGCCCTTATATACATTAAGTGCACGACAGAGAAACCCGAATTCTTCCAAGAGCCTCAACATCGAATCTTTTTAAAGAGGTTAGACGCGATTAGACTAATGGTATATAAACAAAAAATTACTTTGAATGCATTGCCGTAATATTCATGAACCAGGTTTGCACGGAACTATCATTGGCAATTGATCTTCCCCGAGAAGAGTTGCTTTTCATTCGATTAACAAAAATTTCCACTTGCGATTGTAAAGCATTAACAAACATTTCCATTTCTGTATCGATTTCACCATTTTGTTGTTTAGTAGTGATGATCTTCTGAGGCATGGGACTGCTAATATTCGGTGCAGATGGACTAGTAACGTTTATTCTAGAACCATGTTCTTCAGCTGATAATTGTCTTTGCTCCCAATACTGCCGATTTAGATACTTTGCAAGTTCTGGATCCAGTTCTTCATCTGGAACTCTTGCAGGACTTAAACCCTGTGAGACAGATCATATTACTTTTAGATTTATTTATAAGTTTACATTTCCCTACATTATCTTTTCATAGATTGAAGATTTACAAAATTTAATTTCATGCTAATGTACCGGAGATGGAGGTGGTGGATACGTCACTCGCTCAACTGGTGCAGAATTTGCTTTAGAGCGTTTTTGATCTTTTTCCTTTTGCTCAGCTTCACTCTGACTTAATGCAAGGGCCAATTGAAGTTCTTCTTCCTCACGAAGCTCCTCTTCAGTTTTTCTCGGAGGAACCTGAAGATACATGTTAAATATAGGTAAACAAAAGACGTAAAGAAAATAGAAGGCCATTTAAGAACCATAACGAATTTGTCCAAATCCTCTCAATCCGAGGAGTACATTTGTAATCAGTGTACGAAAGTTATTGTAAACATTTGCAATCCAGTGAAATCGGTTTTAATCATCTGCGATCACTCTAAATTCACTGTGCTATCACGTGAAATCACCTATAGTCACATCTGTACATTTTCTCGCAAAAAGAAAGAAATTTAATCTTTAAATTTTTACTTTAAAAAAAGAAGCAATTTAGTTAGTTATCTTACAAAATATGCATGTATATAAAAAAGATCTCTTAACTATTTAACCGCTTCACCGTGTCGAACGTACAGCGGGCTCTCAGAGTGGGGATACCGCGTGGAGAGGCAGTAGTTCCTAACCCAGCCTTGGCCTCACTATCGCGCACATACGACTTTCTATGTAGCGCTCCTGATTGTCAAGCTTTATCAATTTCATAATTCAAAAACTAAAACCTATACATTTTTGCCAAAGGAAGTTTCGGTTTATTATATCATTTTTTATGCAGCCATATAAGCCTCAACTCTTCGTGTATATATGTATGTGTGTGTGCGTATAAATCGACTTTTTTGAACGTGGAAGTGCTTTTTGACCCAAATCTCCAAAAATCGAACTTTGAAACACCTACAAGTTGTGTTAGGCGAGCAGAATCACTATTGCTAAATACAATTTCCACTCAGATATATCTTCTTCAAGTAAACTCAACCCTTTTGATCTTGGAATTATTTTTTGACCAAAAATTTTCAAGGATGATAATGATGAAAATCTGAAAGTTGCGCTGAGTTGTGCTAGGCGGGCACTTTTTTCAACTTGGTATGAACCCTAGGCTACAAAACTGAGGAATATGTCACCCCCATCGAAAATAAAACTGCGCTACTAAATGATATACTTATATACTCATTTTATCTATTGTACATTTTATGTACTATTTTTCTCATTAAGAAACAAAGAAATTTATCTATAACTAATTCATTTCAAAGCTAACAGGAAAGATTGAGTCACGTGAGAGAAGTGGGAGAGAGTGGGTGAAAGAAGTCGGAACGAGAGGGGCCGTTTAGTGCTAGTTTTGTGAACGTTTAGGGGGCGAAAAAATAACGAGTGAGGGAGGTGAGATTTCAGACGCAAGAGGCTTTTGCAGGTCCGTTCTACCCTTGCGTCACCCAGGTGTAGAATTGAATAATTTGAGTATTAATTTTGTTGTAAAACTTTGATTGCACAAATGTTTAAATGTTTATAATAATTTTTACAAAAATATTGCTCCTCTAGATTTTAATTCTGGAAACAGAATTTTAACTAACTAATGTTCAAGCGATAGAATCACTAAATTTAAAAGTAGAATTTCCATCATTGATGACCTTACGTACGTTTTTATTAATTTTAACTTTGAAAATGATCGCTCCACAGTAACAACGGACACGAGTAGATGCTACAGCCTGTTACTATATTCGAAAAAATCAAATGTAGGTTCCTTTGTAAAATAAACCTTACAATTTCAAACAAATGTTCTTAGGACATATACAGGTATCTTCCAGTGACGAAATTTCTGACTCTTTTGCTTCTTATTTTAAATCGGTCTATGCGCCATCACTAAATCTTGATGTACAATTTAATTTATCTGATCCCATCTATCTTCCTTATGTGTTTATTAAAAGGGAAGAAGTTTTATGCTATCTAATGTTTCCTGATGTTACTAAGGGAGCAGGTGCTGATGGGGTGCCACCATTCCCTCTTAAAATCGTGCTGTGAGTTTTTAATCGAACCAATGTACATAATTTTTAATAAATCCTTAGTTCAGGGGAGATTTCCACTCGAATGGAAAAAAAGGAATAGTAATACCGACCTATAATCATGGTAATCGTAACGATATTTCAAACTACCGTCCAATAACAATTCTCAATTCCATTGCCAAAATCTTTGACAGTATCATCTACGATAAACTTTACATTGCAACAAACAACATAATTATGGACGAACAGCACTTGTGTCTCTTCACACAATTTCTCAACAAAAACCTGGAGGATGGCGTACAGGTCGATGCGATCTACGTTGATTCCTTAAAAGCCTTCGATAAAGTTGACCATGTTATTCTCGTGGCAAAGCTCAGGGCTTTAGGGTTGTCTGAAATGCTACTCCTTTGGCTAATAAATTATCTTAGCGAGAGATCGCTATCGGTTCATGTTGATGGGCATTTTTCGAAAATGTTCACAGCCACCTCGGGAGTTCCACAGGGCTCGAATCTAGGCCCCCTGTTACTCCTCCTCCATGTTAATGATATTTATACCGTATTATGATTTTGTATGTTTCTTTTATTTGCTGACGATCTGAAAATGTTTAAAGCTATTAGATCCATTCAAGACGTACTTAAATTCAGAGAGATATTGTAAGGCTACAAGATTGGTGCTCACTGAACAGAATGTTGGTAAATGTTAAAAAATGCCTAGGAATATCATTCTCGCGGAAAAGGACAAAAGAAAAATATAGTTATTTTCTTAACGGGGATGAATTGCAGAGGGTCACGCTGGTTCGTGATCTGGGGCTCTCTCTTGACGAGTCACTAAAGCTCACTGATCAAGTCTCAGAGGCAGCAAAGAAGGCACTCAGATCCTTGGGCTTTGTCCTGAGAAAATGCTAAAAACTTTAAAAACCCGTTAACTCTCAAAACATTGTATTTTACTTTAGTTAGACCTCATCTTGAATACGCCTCAGTTATTTGCCCACCTCAGTATTTTATCCACAGAATTCGACTTGAGCGAATACAACACAGATTCCTACGTTTTGCAGCTAGACAACTGGGGATTCCGATGCTCAGGCGTGATCATGATTATAGCGTAATCAAAGCATTGCAGAACATTCCAAAAATTAGCTCGAGATTTGTATTTGCTGATCTGTGCTTCTAATACAACATTTTAAACAATATAATAGACTGCCCACAAATACTAACTGAAATTAGCCTGTACGCTCCATCGAAAACATTAAGAAATAACATTCTATTCAAAATTAACCACCATCGAACGAACTATGGAACAAACTCAGTCATAAGTCGAATTTGTAATGAGGCAAACTTATATGGATCAGACCTTGATTTTTTTGACCCATCAGCAACGCACTTCAGAACAGAGCTTTACAGAACTATTAACGACCTGGCATAAGATTTTCTTATATGTTTTGGCTTTAGTTTTAGATTTAAGATACACTTGAAATTGATAACTTGTAAATTGATCCCTGTACAAGGGGCTTACCCGTTTATTTTGAATTAATAAATAAATTTCTGTTAATGCCTCATCCGTAAGTATCTGTGGACTACAACGTTGGATCAAATATAAAGGACACTTTGTTTACAAAAGATTATTAGTATAAAACAAAAAGGAGTGATATTATTTTTCTACATAACCTCACCTTTTGGAAACAAACATTGACCACCTGTTTGGAAGTTTATCAATGTTGCCTCTGTAAAAGAAGACGTCATTTCCCAAACTGTTTACAAAATCTTCGGAGAATTTCAGTTATACGGGCATACATCACCTTCTGTGGTCCACAGAGAAAAAGTCTCTTTCATAATTGATTCGCCCTTGTAGAATACAACTTTACAGCGACACTCAGGATCGCTGGCAGCTAGGAAGATTACCAATTTTAGCAAATTCGCGTATATGCATCAGCGCACATTAGTTTTCATGTCATCCAATTCAGTTTAATTCGCCCGGTTTGAAATCGAACAGCAATTCCTTAAAATTCGTCATCGCGAATACAGTTAAAGATTGGCCCATTTAATCGAATTTGTAAGGTATAACCAACACGCTAGCCATAAAGGATTCGCTGTAAACATATATGGTCGCTCTCTATACTTATACAATAGGTATCGCTGGTTCGAACTTCGAGGCATGCAATTTATATTATTTTTTTTCTAAATGACCTTAACCAAGATTCGGGCTAGTTCCAAAAAGTTAATTCGTCCAATTAGTTTCTTTTTACTTGGCTTTCCATTTTTCTTTCTGATATCTAAATAAGTGTCAGGAAAATCGTAATAGTAACACTGGCCCATAAAAAAAAGTTGTCTGCACGAGACAAGTGAGCCAAGTGGCAGATGCAGACAATAGGCAAAAACATAGGGATATTCTGGACGTTATTTTGATAATACCAGTATACCCGAAAATAGACATGGAAGTTATATTTTAAGAGCCGCGACTTATAGAGACGTAATTTGTACACAGAAATTCTTTAGTGTGCCTTCCGTTTCCCCTAGCTTGGGTGATTCTAGAGAAATTGAAGGTCTTTCTCATATTATATAGATTTGTACGTGAAAAATAACAAAAATTCCATATCCTTTGCAGTTTTGCGTGCTAAATCTAAAGGATATTAGGATTTTGTTATTTTTTTCCGTGTAAATCTATATAATCTGAGATAGCCCCTTAATTTCCCTAGATTTACCCAAGCTAGGGGTTTTAAGCACTTAAGAATATAATATCGATGTGCCTATTTTTGCGTATACTGGTATTATCAAAATAACATGCATCTAGAGGGAAACTGAGACGCGTAAGATCAACAAGATTAATTCTGAGGCCATATTTGGATTCAGCAGCTCAAAATCCATAAGGATAGCCTAGTCACTTGTCTTGTGCAGACGAATTTTTTGTATGGCCTGTGTGACGAGAAAATCCCTAGGCTTTTCCCTACTTTTTGCATCTAGGGGAAAACTGAGACGATTACGACAAATTCCGGGACCATATTCGGATTCAGCGGCTTAAAAATCCATAAGGATAGCCTAGTTACTTCTCTCGTTCAGACAACTTTTTTTTTGGCCTGTGTAATTTATCATATGTATATCATATTTGGGTGCTTCTCCACATACAGGGCACTTTTGTGTTTCGGATCTCTAGTAACTAAACTAAGTAGTTTTTCTTTATAAAACTTGCTAACCTCTTCATTTTAGCACAATACAATACCTCTGTAAGAGAAAATCAAGTCATATTATCGTATGTGTGTTACGGTAAACTAATCTCCCATACCTCTGATCAATTGTGCATCATTTTTAGGCCTTATCTGCTCGCAATATCTAGTACAAAAGCCACACTACTCATTCGTCAAAACTTCTTTTGCAAAGTGAAAAAAGATAACCGAAAATCTGGCGTACTTTTATTAGTATTCCATGTAGCACATAACAAAGGAGTTTTTGTCAGGAGGATTGATTAATTTTGTTTTGAAAGCTTTAAAAGTATTTTCGTATAGTTTTTGGATACAGTAACACCGGATACCATAACCTGCTTTTCGCTGTCAGGGACGAAACGGAGCTAATCGAAGCCATTGTCTAAATAATTTCATTAAAAATTAACGTAAATCGAGAATTAAAATTTGGGTGCCTACAAGTAATGCACACAAAAATAAATCGATTAGAATTCAAAAGAAAACAAACTAAAGAAAAATATTTTAAATTGGTAAAAAATATTTTAAACCCTTATATATGCATATAAGTTTATGAAAAATGTATAATTTAATATTCATTACGATGAATATGACTTTTAAAAAGTGATTTTTTATTCCATTTTATTATTATTTTATTTTTCAATCTTTTACTCGGGTGAACCTGGGTTTTCATAATAGCCACGGACTAAGTCAAGTGATTGATTATATGAGGATTTTATAAGTTACATAATTTAATACGATATACGAAATCTTTAACGATGATGTTGCAGGTACAAAATTACGAGTATGGTGTAGTTTCGAATTTGTCTTTTACCGCTGTTATAATTAAACAGCGGCCACGAGTGTTGGAGTTGATAACAGTCCCCTGTGGATGCTTTCTTAGAGCTACCATCTTATTATTTTTATTTTTGTCTCAGGCTTAAAATGGTTACAGCCCAAAATGTCGAAGGCATTTTTTGTTAGAGTTGGATTATTGAATAGTCCACATTGAGCGATGCCGGTATATATTATCAGCACGGACGCATTTTTGTAATGCAATCAAGTTATACGAAATTACATGATAAGAGTAGTGTGCCTAATTTGACATATTGGGCAATGCCGGGTTTTTACCCCATCATTCACGGACTGAGTTGCGGTCAAGTGCATTATATTACTATTATTGTATTAAACTTTTACTCGGGTAAACCCGCTTATACATCATAGCCACGGACTAAGTGAAGTGACTGATGAGATTAGAATGGTATAAGTTAATTTAAATAATTTAATACGATGCTTGAAACCACTATTTGCTACGGCGATGAATATGCCATAACACATTATACTTGTTTAATCGATCATCAATGTGACTGATCAGTTATGTAGGGGAGTGTCGTTATAGTACAGGTTGGGACACTGTGTAGGTTAGGACAGCGCGTTTTTTACAATTTCTTTGCACTGGTTCCACCAGTTATTACTGCCACATATTAGTATCAATAGTAGTTTACTTTCTACGTTAACCTTATGAATTAAATGAATTTTTGGGTCTGAAGACGATTTTGCATATAATGCAGATTATTTCTTTTTTCCCCACGCCATTTTTTTTTTTTACTAAAGATCGTTTTTAGAGTAACTTTGCAGTATTAATAATCAAAATCATCGCACTTTCGGTTATTGTTATGTACTTTTCACACTCGAAATTTCAGCACATCTCGTTAAAAGCGAAAAAGTAAACGGGGGATCACTGATTCCAAGGGTTTAGTTAAAGCCAAAAAAGAAGTAAAACTAGAAGAAAAAAAAAACAATTGAACAAATAAACATTTACTAAAAGGTTCATTATGGCGTTTTAAAATTATTTTTACACTTATTTTTCATGTTTTAAGAGGTGCCCTAACCTTCAATATAAAATTTCTTGGTAGAGTGGAAGACATTCAGAAAATCATCTATTAAAACTTTTTTGGGTCGGAATTATGTTTTGTGCACAACAAGTAAGCTATTTAATAGACCTTGAAAACGGTATAATTAAAGCCCAAAAATATTATCATGAAAAAACCAGCTATGGGCCAAAAACAGAACCCGCCGAAACCTGTACAACATTCCCCTATTGTTAAAAATAATATGACATTTTTACTTTTATTACTTAAAAATAACCACAAGTGTTAATAAACAGTTAAATAAATACTATACTTTTCATTATCTGTTTCAAAATAAATATGTTGCTCATAGTTATATTTTGTGTCTTCATATACCTCCATTAACCTCTCGATCAGGCCTCTCTCCACTCCCTTCTCCGCCATCTCCCCCGACAAGCTCCCCTTATCCATCTAAAGGAACGCTTCTTTGAAATCCCCGAAAAACGCGTACACTTTCAACTCCTTCTTTGTAAATTTTCTATCCACCACGTGTTATAAAATGTAAGTATGGCCGATAGAGCTCTTACCCGCTCTGAACCCCGCCTGCATTTTCGGCAATATCCCTTTCGCCTCCATGTCTTTCCGCACCCTTTATTTCAGGACCGTAGCCCACACTTTGTACGCCGTATTCATTGGCGTAATCCCTTAATAATTTTTCTGCCCATTTCTATCTTCTTTCTTATACAGTGGCATTATCAACCCCTCCCTCCACCCTCCAGGAAATCCCCCTCCATAACCTCTTCATGCATTGCCTAAAGACTTTTCTTTCGATCTCCTTGAAATTCCGCCGAATTTAAGTCATAACATAAATAATATTTAAGTTAACAAATGCTGTCTCTACCCAGAATTTTAAGCGTAGAGGCTCGCAACACGGCAGATGCGCGCAAGGAATCTCTTATATCTCCACCAATGTCTTTTGCCCCATTTTCGCTAATAATAATTTTCAATGAATTAAAAAAGCTTTGGTTTGGAAAAAATTGTGGAAAAAATGTCCAGCCTCTTTTGGAGAAAAACGAAAAAATAAGTTTGAAATAAAAAATAAAACTAAAATGATCTTATTATGGAAAAATGATTATTTTGGTCGTAAAGCTGAAGGAAAACGTTTCCAAATCCCCCATAGAAATGTTAAATTTGATAACTTTAGTCGAAGTTACATTGAATTAAGTATCGTTGTGTATGGTAACATCACGAAAATTCGAGCCCCTGTATTACGATAATCAGTCGTACTAGAGGTCTCCCCTTTGAGGAATTAAAAGTGGTCCACCATGACTGCAAGTCAGTAGACTTTCAAGAAAATCGAGGACAAGTTTTTAGACGGGTACACTTGAGAAATTTTTCCCCACCTTTAACCTCTTCCTAAACGCTTGTGTACTAAACAGCCACGCTTCTTTCTGTACCTAATCCAGACCTGCTGTCTTTGACCTTCTATCTTCCTTATATGTTTCTCTATCTCTTCGTCATTCAACTCCACCTCCTCATTCTCCCTCGTTCTTCTACTCTCCGCTTTCTTTAATTTGAGCCCTACAACGATTCCTTAAAAAACTCCTTCCACCCCTTACTCCCTATTTTTTCGCTTATCCTCATCCTACGCTTGCTAACGTACCTTTCCTCATCGCTCTTGTTATTTCTCTATCGTCTCCCATCAACTGCGAATTTCTCTGTCTCGTCTCATCGTTTGCGATTCATGATCACATAGTCTGTTACCGATACCCCCACCTTACTCACATACGTATATTCTCCCTCATAATCCGCTGTTACCATATCATTCGTCACCGCCCAGACTCTATCCTTCATCAAGTCCCTTGGAACCTCTATCTTAATTCAAAACTCTCCTTCACTGTAAATATCTCCTTTCCTTCCTTATTCTCGCATTAATGCCCCACCTCTAGTATCACCATACCCTCCTATCTTTCGCTTAGTAAGTCTTCCACCCCATCCAACCCCAGTTATAATTACCCCACTAGTCCTGTCGTTCTTCTTCACTCTGACTTCGAATCTTAATAGACACATTAGACACACAGTCTCATGTGGGCAAGGAATTACTGGCCAGAATTTAAAATTTTCAAACCCGTGTACAAAAATTAATAGTCGCGAACGAAGAAACCAAGGGTATAGATGGACAAGTTTTAATCGTAATCATTATCGACAAAACATCAAAACATGTAATGCTCAGGTTAGTCCCAAAATTAAAATCCGTGCCAGGTAAGCCCACCAACCACTATCCTATGGAAGTATACACAAATGATTTACCGCTCCCAATATCTTTAATTGAAAAAGTACAAAAGAGATTTTTAAAAGCTTTTCAAAAGTTTAAAATAGCAAAATTCCTCTAGTAACTATCAATCCTAAACAACACCAAAAATCTAAAAGCGCTCAAAATTAAGCAACAAATCCTATACAGGATATTCCTGGCTTTATAAGCATTCCAACAAGCATAAAAATCCATTCCCTAGAAAGCATTCCCAGTCACGGCATTAGTGACGAGACAAGCACACAAAACTTATTTAGATTAAGTGAACCTAGAATTAGAAAAATGGATAGGAGGATTGGTACAAAGATTGCGATAGCAATCTTTGTTAATTCGATAGCAACGAAGGAATTAATTATAAAAATAAGGCAATTATACTAAATAATATTTCTGATAAATTAGGTAAAATCAACAAAGAAGAAAACTGCTCTTCAGAAAATAGCGAATGTATTGTTGAGCTTAACGATAGCAAACAATCCAAATTAGAAAAACTTTTCGAAAATAAACTTGAAATGTACCAGAACAAAGAAAACAAATTAAAGAATTAATTGATCAAACCGTCGATAAATTGTTACAAGAAAAAATCATAGAGCCTTCTTGTTTGGATTGGTTCAATCCGATAGTGGTGACAAAAAAACCGCGTAAAGATGAAAGATTTTTCCTAGACTCTAGAAAGTTTAACAATATTACAGAAAAGGACCTTTATCCAATCCTACTAATGACAGAAATTCTTGAAACTTTAAGATCTATCAAATTCATTTCAAAAATCGATTTGAAGTTAGTTTACAGGAAAACTCAAAGCTAATCACAGCGTTCACGGTCTTTAAAAAAGGCTTGCATCAACTTAAAAGTATTTTAGTTCAAGTATTTTAAATGGTCTTTGAAATTTAGAGTAGCTATTACAAGCTCGTTAAAAAAAAAAATTTGGCTTTAAATCTGGCGTAAGAGTTTTATCCATAAGTCGGTGCAAGAAACACCCAGAGCTCTCTCAGAGCTCACTGGATGACAAGCTTCGTGAAGATTTTTCCGAAGAATCCGACCTCTGGATTATCAATTGTGGTGTGTATAATGTAACGAGCGCTTTAGCAGATGCAAACCGTAAAATAAAACCAACGGTTGATCATAACACAAATAGACGAATGCATCAACTCACCATAGAGATAGGCTGGGCAAGACAGTACGTGTTCCGCATTCAGGGTGTGATTGACTACGTAAGATCTGGCAGAAACTTCACTGCCAACGTTCGACAGTTCGCGCGCCAACTGCGGATCCGATCCGCTATCACAAACTGAACAGATCAAAGCTGCGTACCACCAAGCAGAAAATCGTTGATAGAATACAGATACTATCTGACGCTAAGAGAAGTCTAGAGCGAAGAGATAGGTGATTTAGAGAAAATGAACAGTTGCTCTCTGGCCCATCACGACTCTTTCAAGACCCTCCAGTTACTGTCAACCTCCCGCTCAAACCAGAAGAGGTCGAAGCATTTTGGAGAGAAGTCTACGAAGTTCAGCATTGACTGGACGAAGACTCAGAGAAAATAAATAGCTTCAAGGAGCTTTGCAATGCCCTCATAAAATCTGAGAAAGAATGCCCAACTACCACTACCGAGGAGGTGAACAAAATTATTAAGAGGCATGAAAAACTATTCCGTTCCGGGACTAGATGTTATCAAAAGCTTCTGATGGAAGAAGTTTCCTTCAACCCACCAGCATCTGGCCCGCATTCTCACCTCATATGTTAAGTCGGAAGAACCTATTTCGGAGTGGTTGGTGAAAGGACGCACAGTACTCCTGCCAAGGATGGGCTTCTTAGTTGACCCGATGAATTACAGACCAATCACTTGTCTAAACACACTGCATAAGATCTTCACAGTCATTCTAAACGATAGGGCTGTTCGGGCAATCGGACCTGTGTAGCTTAATGATAGATGTGTCTGCAAAGACGCAGCATTCTACCAGCGCGGCTTATTGATGGCCTGGATTGATTATCGTAAAGAATTCGATTCGACCTCCCATAGACATATCCTCGGTCTTTTGGAAAGCTTAAAGGTTATTCCACATATCGTGAGGTGTATAGAGATTGATGCCGCTTCGAAAAACCAGATTCACTATCTCATGTGGAAAACATCGTGTGACGACTAATAGCGTCACCTTTCAGAGAGGTGTCCTTCAAGGCGACACCATGAGCCAACTCCCCTTTTACCTTACATTATCGCCACTTAAGATCTATGCTAAAAATAAAGGGCGACTACATCTAGCTCCAGAGATTCTCCAGGAATACTCTAAAGATACTGTAATGAATTTGGGATTAGAAAACTACACCAAGGTGTATTTTAAGCAAGGAGAACTTAAAGGCATCTAAGAAGTTCCTGAGCTGGTCGACGAAAGCGCTATATGACATCTTCGCGCTGAAAAGACCTATGCATATCTGGACGTGCCACAGAGTAGCATTCATAAAGAATACTCTCTTAAGCAGATACAAACTTTTCATCAGGCAGATTTGGTCTTCCGAACTATCGGCGAGGAACAAAGTATCTGCAACGAACATTCTTGCCGTCCCGGTATTACACTATTTATTTGGAGTGGTTCCATGGACGAAGGATGAGCTCAGATCTCTTTATATCGGGACACAAAAGATTATGCACATGAACAAAAGCATGCACCTAAAGTCTTCTGTTCTGCGATGTCATTATTATGCAAGCCTTTTGCAAGTTGGCACACATATCGAAAAAATCAATTAGATGCTATTTAAAACAATGGGATGTAACAATAATGGCAAAATTGGATCATAAAAATGTCAAAAGAATAAATTTTCTGGATGCATCATAGACGGGTTTGACGCAATTTTGCTATTGACTTCACAATTTTTTCGAGTCAATTATTTTACTGAAATTTATTCTGTATCATAAAATACAGGGGCTGCTGCACAACTACTAATCTTGAAAATTCTATAGGTCTAAATGACAAAGTGCTGTCATTGGCAAAGCATGCAAGCTTGAAAATCTCATATAAATAGTATAAGAACTCCAGCGCCTTCGAAAGCATAGAACCTTTCTAGTCAGTTCTGCCGAGATAGCACCTTTTTCCTTGGACACGTCGAAGTGATAGGCATAGAGATGATTTCATTTTAACGCATATCAAGGTCTTCTGTTTGGAAAGCTGACCATGAACGACTGTCAATTTCGAAATAACAACAGATATACAACTGACTTCAAATTTATTGTATTTAATAAATTGAAACTTAGTCACATATCTCTTAGTTTACTAAATTTAAAGAAATTTGTCATTTGTACATTTTTTCGTAAAAGTAACTGTTTCATATGATAAAGTTATAAATTATCCCCCCAAAAAGTTTATGACAATGTTAGTTATCTTTAAGGGATTTGGGTGGAACGTCGATCGAAATTTGCAAGAATACACAAAAAATTCGATTTATGTGCCAAAAGAAAAGGTTGTCTTACGTACCATTCTTGAGGAGCTATCCATTAGCATCGAATTATTCATTAATTTTTGTGCAATGTAGTTGGGGAAATATTTTGACGATAATTTGTTTCTTGACAAAAGACGTGTTGAAAAAAACTTTCAAGATAATAAGATAGTGATCATATGCGATGGAAGGTCAGGAATCATACATAGAAGAAACAGAGTCCGAACTTGAAACCATAAAAGAATGGAACGTTAAAAATAAATTTGTGAGTAGTATAGTGGGCCAAACAAGGCCCTTTTTCGAGTAACGGATTCTAATAGTTGGGTAAAACAAATTTTATTGTGTGTCAAAAATTATGTTGCACAGTTTGTACGTACATTTTTATGTAGTAAACAGTAATATAAGATTAGAAATAGAAAAACAAATTCGTGGTCTAGAACCAACTTTCTGTATGTCTTTATGTCAAATGTATATATTATATTTACTTATGTAACTCGGCCTGGGAATGCTTCTTCAGATATTGCGAAATAAAGTAAAAATTATATTTATCATGATTAATGTATTATTTGTTTGTTATTTTTCATTAAACTTTATACTTTGATACGCTAAAACATGTATCATTTTAATAAATTCATGTAATTATAATTTATAATACGTATTGATATTAAGAGATACGTATTTTTATTGCCTTATTTTTATAATTTTTTTACATTTTAATTATTAATCTTTTTTACCATTAAAAGAATATCTACACGTTCTATCCTAAAGTTATTCATAACAAATTCGTAGATCTTTTATCGGTGCACAACTTTTATCTATTAATTTTTTTTCATTCCTTGTATCGCTTATCCAAAAATTTAATTTTCTTTCTATTCAATGTTATTTTTTACGAATAAAACAAAAAACACTTGTCATATTAAAAAGTGATCTGTCACAAATTTGTAGATCTTTTTTATGGGCACAATTTTCGATGATTCATCTTTTTCGTATCTTGCTTGGTTTGACCGTCAAATGGAATTATTGATTTTTTTCTATTCTTTTGTCGCATTTAAATTAGAATTTTTGATTTTTCAAAAAGATTCAGAAAGCTGTTATGATAATTATGTATGACCTTCAACAAAAAACTTGATTCCTTCTCTTGACTTTTTCCCGCATCACGCTTTGTTTGGCTTCAAAGGTTCATTTTCTTTTGATTTTTTAGATTTTGAAAATGCTATAACTTTGGTCATTTTCATTTGATCAAAAAGTCATGGAGGCAAATGGTTCGAATTTTTGTGTACTATAAATAGGTGTCCATAGAATTTTAAAATGTTGAAAAAAGTAGTCTTACAAATTTGGAAAATTCTCTAACTTTTTGAATTTTTGTCACAAATAGCTGGATAACGAACATTATCTTCCTTTTTGGCCTTTAAAAGTATGTACTCAAGCAAAATCCAATCCGATTATTCTTTCGAAAGTTACCCGGTATACATACGACGACAGCAACAACGGCGACGACAGACATGCACCGACATAAAAACTTTTTTTCTAACTCAAGAGGGCCTCAAAACGTCGACATTTGATGAAATCCGCGTAAAGCAGTAAAAGTGCAATTAAAAATGTTTTTTTTTCAACATTTCGCGCTTGAAATTTCTTCATTTCATCATGAAATTTTTCTTCTTTGAAATGAAAAAAAGTTCCACTTTTCTCGTGGTGTGCATGAACTAAAAATCGGTCAAAAACCGTCAAATTCACCAGTTTGAAACCAGGATTCAATTTTTTTTTATTCAAGCGATTTTTTAATATAAAGAAACTGAAACAATTAGAACTAATTCTGCTTTCCAGCGGGGAATGTAGCAAGCCACATTTTCCATTTTTAATATTTTCAGACATACTTGCATGGGTTAATAACCTCTATGGCAAATGTCACTTACTAGGTTTTTCGCTGGACAGCAGCACTCTGGACACTTGATCCAAATTTCATTTTGAAAATTCTTTTTTGTACGTATTCGACTTACTTTCACATGCACGAAATATCTACAAACAAAATCGCGTTTTTCTCATACAAATGTAATAATAAAAATCCTCTGCGTTAATAATTGGATTACAGGTCCTTGATAACTTCCGTCACGTTCAACTATTTTATGTTATAATTATTTAATCCTTTTTTTTATTTGTAAGCAACTACTAAATAGTTACCATTAAGATTTTTAATGTTATTTTTTAGAATTAATTGTCCTTGCTTCGTATTAGAATAGGAAAATCGCACAAAATTTTGCAACAGTAGATTTTTTTTCAGATTCGTACAAGGAATTAGTATTTATAATATATATGATGAGTTCGGGATATGTTCGGTTCCGCTGGAATCGAACCGGAAGGCACATGACGAAGTCACCGGATGCGTTCTAAGGTTGCGGATAGAGTTTAAAGCTATAGAATGCGCAGAGTACTCGACAATGGATCGGTAAACAGTGCATATCTCTCTAGTGCTGAAAATAAGTTGGAGAGAAACGCAACGACGGAGCGGTTATGCTTTCATTGTTGGGTGAACGGATCGACTGAAGAATGATTTGCTTGACTGCTACGGTGCCACCATTATCTCTCTTCTCAGCGGCTACATGGCATGGATGGACACTATGTAGTGCCAGAAACCTCCAGGGCTTCCGCACGTTTCGCAACAGTTATCGCTAAATCACGCTGCTTATCTCTCCCGAACTGGATATGAACGCAGAGCGCTTTCCCAGCCACTGCAAGAACAAGCCACATAAAAAGAGAAGGAAGCGACTTTAAGATCAATAGCTGAAAGCAGCATGCCCTGAGATATGATGCCAACTGAAATGGATGCCGCCATACAAGAGGATCTCTGGGTGGAGTCCGACGTCTGAGCAGATATAAGACCAGCGAAGGAGGCTCATAGAAGCAGATACAAGCGTTTCCTTTAACAGATTTGTTATTCCGTCTTTCGACGTTGAAAAACATATTAGCGACTAGCATGCTTGACGTCCCGATTCTACTCCAGTAGTTCGGTGTAGTTCTATGGACGAAACACGAGCTCACGGCCTTTATCATCACCAGATGTCAGATGATACATTTGCAGAAGAGATTGCATATTAATTCGCCCGTTTCGCACTTATACACGCCACGCCGTCAAGGCGGGACCGAACTTCTAAATCTCCAATGTCTTCATAACATCTGCTCGACAAGAAAATGCACGGAAACTTTTACATTATTTTAGAACATCAGCCCTTATCGAGGAAACTGACGCTTACTGTCCTCAAATCATCCAGGCATAATTCAGGCACAGAGAATTTCATTTTCGCTTGCCAGAATTCTGTCATTTCCATCTAAATATACCGTAGCCGCATTTCACGTCAAAAATTCCCAGAGATAGATGCAGAGCATGTCACGCACACACTGAGCATGTAGAACACATAATACCCAGGCGTTCCAATCACGCGGGGATACGTATCTCTATAAACACAATGTGACCATAGGAGTGCTTGTCGCTCTTACGAACGCTCGGGCGGAGATAGAGTCAATTGTCAAAAACGCGAAATGCCGAATTTTCTGGATCTAAGATTTTCGGACAGCAGTCTCCATTGCCAAGGAAAAGGAAAAGGAGGAAAGGTATCAAGACTTTAACAGCTAAATTAGGACAGGCTAGGTTTGTAGATAATGAAAATGAAATAATGCAGAAGAAAAGAATATCCTAACCTAGCTTCGCAAACTTAATGTGTAATAATGTTTATGAAAAGTGTTCATCGAATGCTCTCTTCTTTCCGCAACATTTTTACAGACAATCTCGGGATGGTTTCACAAAATCTAGCTAGCGTGTTAAAGATGTTTGATGTTTACGGGCTCGACAGAACATTTTAAACTTCCGAAAGTAAGACGTGGTGTGTTAAATTAGAAGCAAATTTTGATTTTCCCTCGAAATAAATCTTGCATCGCGCGCGTAATTGGTTTCAAAACATTACTTGATGCTGCATTCCCATCCCCCTTATAGAAGGAGCCTCATAGCCGGTGAGAGTCGTGGAAGGTCGCAAGTGACGCGACTCAAAACTTCCAAGGCGTCTTAATTTTTTTTCTTCTGATATAAACGACATGAGACTGCCGCCCCAAAGCATTTGAAAAATATAAATATGAGTGAAAAGTGACTCTGGAAACAGTTCTTGTGGGTGCATAGTAGAACTCAGCCCACCTTTGAAATTTTCATAACTTCCGTCCTTGGGGAGACAAAAAGTAATTCCTAGAGAAAAGGCTGAGTTTACTTGAAACAATATAGAGCTAAGTGAAAATGGTCTCAAGAAATAGCCTTTGTGATCACCTAGTGCAAATCAGCAGAACTTTTACATTTTCCTAATTTCCATTCTTGAAAACTTTGCATCAACAAATAATTTTAAGAAGAGGTGAGTTTATTTAAAAAATATCGATCTGAGAGAAAAGAGTCTCTGCAAATGTTTTTTTGGTTTGTTTAGCACAAGTCAGCACAATTTTCAGATTTTCGTAATTTTCATTTTGACAAATTTAAAAGTCATTCAAGAAAGTCATACTGTGTTGAAAAAAGTCAATTAAAAAAATATACAGATCAGCGGAGATTTTTCTTTTCTAAAAATAGCTGTTGTGATTACCTAGATTAAGTCAGCATAAATTTTAGATTTTCTTAATCTTTGTCCTTGAAAATGTTGGGTCAAGAAGTTATTTTAAGTTTAAAAAATTCGAGTTTATTCGAAAAATATATATCTGAGTTAAAAGTGTATCTGCGAATAAATTTTGTGTTCGCCTAGCAGAATTCAGCACAGTTTTGATATTTTTATAATTTCTATCGTGAAAAATTCTTGGTCAAACAGTAATTCTAACATAAAAAAGTTAACTTTATTTGAAAAATATAGATCTGAGTAAAAAGTGCCTGAAAATTTACGGAACTTGTCGGTATGACCTGCAC
This sequence comes from Belonocnema kinseyi, assembly GCF_010883055.1. NCBI lineage: Eukaryota > Metazoa > Arthropoda > Insecta > Hymenoptera > Cynipidae > Belonocnema > Belonocnema kinseyi. The sequence continues at coordinate 143,336,048 of NC_046660.1, forward strand.
AAGTACCATTAATAATCAGTGCTTTCGTTTAATATCATTAAAAAAAAAGTAACGAGAAACGATTATGAAAAACCGCTGAAAAGCTTATTAAATTACGCGTCCAATAGGAAAATTGCAGCAAGAATCTGTAATTTATACCATACAGAGAGAGAGAGAGAGAGAGAGATACGACTAAAAATGTCCGAGTCCCAAATGTTAAGTTTCAGTCGACGATTACCGCTGTCGACCTCGAGAGCTATGATCGCCGATAATTTCTTAGATTTTGTTCGTTATGGGTGTTGATCAAACTGACTTTGAATTTTTATGCTATATACGGCACTGATCCCATATATAATTCGCCAACTGATTTTTAGAATTAAATTTTTAAAAATTAAACTAATAGACCCTAAGTTCACAACATAAATTGCAACGTGATATGTACAATAGGGCGGTTCAGAAAAAACTTGTTTTTATTTTTCTGGGGCCGTATAGCAACAGTTTGTTTTTCTGGCTGAAATAATACACTCCTAATGTTTTCAGATTTTACAAAACATTTTTAGAGGTTGCAAGCATCAAATTTACGTAAAAATTAAGATTTTTATTCATATGAATGAACATTGTAGCTAATGAAAAGGACGAAAGTTTAACTTTCGCGTCCGATTGAAAACAAAATTACTTGGCGCCGCTAAAAGACATAAAAAGTGCTATTTCTTAGAAAGAGTTGAATATAAGGATATAATTGTACCCCTAACATTTTTTGTAAGGATGCCGTAAGTTTTGAGATTATCTCCACAAAATAGGGAAAAAATACATAATACATAGATATGAGATAGAAAACTTGAAAACGGTGCACCAAAAGAATAAGAAATTGAAATTAAAAAAGTTCCTGAACAAGGCTTAAAATGGATTTTCATCAAAGAAATTTCATAAATAGTAACATATGTCAATATGAGGAAGAGAGAATTACATAATGAAATAAAAATCACTTATAGAATTGTGCTTCACAACATCACATTATCGTAGAATTGCTGGAATCAGAAAATTGTATTCGATGATTCTCTACGATCTGGAGCGAATACTGTTTCTGATTCTCATTCATAAATATGGAGATCAGAAACAGTACTTGTTGGAGACGTTGAGATACATCGAATACAATTTTCTGGAGCTAGCAAGTTTACGATAATGAAAGAACTAGGCGTAACGTAATTCACGCATTCGTAAAGTGGTGAAGCACAAGTGTATTAGCGATTTTTTTTCATTATATAAGAAAATAAAGCATTTATACTTTCAAAGAATGATTACATTGTTCAACTGTATATTTGTATGAGATAACGTTATAAGAAGCACCTGTACATTGCCAGTTGATTATCTGGAGCAGAAAGTTCTGCCAGTTGGCGTCGAAATTGCCGAAAATTCAGGTAGAATTTCGTCACATTTAGACTCTTGGAATTGGCTATGTATTCTTTGGCACAAAAGGTAACGATATGCAAAAAGCACTTGAAAAAGAGGAGCTGAAACACCTTTCAGTCAGCGATAAAGTGCGCGGTCTACCCGATAAGAAGTAGTATGCCCTGTAACGAGAGGTTCACATGACCAAAACTGGTCTTTAATTTTTGTTTCCCACGAAGGAAGGTGTTTCTGATTCTAAATAATTAAAATTGTAAAAAAAGTTTTTTTTTTAATTACTAATTTGGAGAAATACCGACCGTGCTGTAGAACCCTGCAAACAATTTTCAATGTTGTTAATAGGCTAGTTATGAGGTTTCTATTTATCGAAGTGAGACAAAACAACCAAAATCGTTCACGAACATTATACACAAATGATGCCAAAACTTATGTTTATCTGTGGGTAATACCGATTGCATGCTTACCGACAGAGAAAGATAAAAGCCAAACTTCTGCGTGAAGCCTAAATCCGCCGGTCGATATTTCTTATTTTCATAAATAAACTTTTTTCTTCCCCCAACTCTGTGCCTTGTCACAAGCCTTGTTCTGGCACACGAAAATGAAACCCTTTATACCTGAATTAAGTCCTGAGGATCTGAACAAAACAAAATTTAGCTTCTTCGACAATGGTTTCTACATTTCTGTAAAACATTCTGTGCATTTTCGCCAAGGTTCTCGGCCACCTGTTCCGCGGCTTTGTAATAGAGCGATTACCGAAAGAAAGCTTAAAATCTAACAGGCGGCTTTAATAAAGTCTACAGAGAAATGTTTAAGTCGAGGAAATAGAGAATGGACACTTCAGCATGACAGCAGCATTTACAGGCAGTGGAAAGAGGAAAATAGCATCACTATCTTGAAATAGCCCTTAGAATCTCCAGATGAAAATCCCATAGAAAGTATGTGGTGTACAATGCAGCAGAAGCATCGGGGAAAGAGTGTCTTCAGAATCAAACAGCTAACTAGATACCTGCGTGACTTTTTTATGATTCTTAGCTTACACTACGACCGAAAGTTTTGTGGAAAGTATGCCCCAACGCTACCAACCTATAATCAACAGTCTACTTTACTACTACTTTACAATGGAGTATCTAACCGTACGAGAAAAAATTGAAATGTATCTGGTGTATGGAGAAGCTGGAATAAATCTTGATAATGCTGTCAATCTCTATGCTCAGCGTTTTCCAAATAGAATTGTGCCACGTGAATCATTTTATCCTACTATTACAAAACTTACTACCCATGGAAGTGTTCAGCCTAAGAAAAAGACCCATACAACAACAGTCACTGGAGAAAATAATGAAATTGCTGTATTGGCTGCAGTGGCCAATAATCCTCACGTTAGTACACGAGAAATTGCTCGTGATTCCGGAATTTCTCAGAGCAGTGTTTGGAAATTTTGAAACGTAATAAATTTCATCCGTATAATGTCTCTTTACATCAAGAACTTCATGGCGTTGATTTACAAAATCGGGTAGCTTTTTGTCAGTGGACACGTGAACAAATACAACAAAATTCCAACTTTTTTTGTTATGTATTATTCTCTGACGAGTCGTCTTTTACGAACCATGGAATAGTTAATTGACACAGCATGCACTACTGGAGTATTGAAAATCCGGCAGAACATGTGGTTTCAACATGATGGTTGTCCGGTAAACTATTCGGTGGTAGCACGGGAAGTTCTTGATCGTGATTTCAATAGTCGCTGGATTGGTAGAGACGGTCCAATAAATTGGCCTGCAAGATCGGCAGATCTTACTTCACCAGATTTCTTTTTGTGGGGCTATCTGAAAGATAAAGTGTACAAAGAAAAACCAACAACAAGTGAGAATATGATTGACCGAATTCATTTGAATTACGGATTAATAAGTGTATTGAAGCCGAAGGTCATCATTTTGAGCACTTATTTTAATTAAAAGATGATTCCCTGAGTATCTCGAATCGTGAGAGGTGAGGGGATTCACGTTAATCAAGCACCCCGACGGGGACAGAAAACTCCTACGTCCACGTCGTTGTACCTGGGTTGCGCGAAAAGTAGTAGTTTGTTTTAAGACTAATTTCGAGTATTGCAGAATCGTAAGTGTGCATTCTCAGTAACAGTAAAATGAAGAAAAATTGAATTTCGTTGATTACAGCGCCATCTATCGCGAAAAGAGAAAATTTTTTTAGACAAATCATACGCATTTTTATCTAAATAATCGGAATATGCAAAAAAAAATAGGGGTTCCCATTTAAGATTTCGAACTTGCACCCATCCCCACCCCCGGGAACAAAAAAAGACATTTTCGAATTTTAGAAAACATACTGAGAAATATTTTAGGCCACATGAAAATAGAAAGTGCCTATTTTTTTGCATTGAAAAAATTAGTGAATAGGACTACGCATTTCACTTTTCTCTCTTACGGAGATTAACATGTAAAATAAAAGTTCTTTTTTCAACTGCAATTCTGCAATAAGTTATGATTGTATTTGTTTGAAACTTTAGGCATATATTTTCATAAAAACGATAGTGTACTTTATCATAGTTTAACGGTTTAAAAATGTCATGTAAGAATTTAACAACAGAGTCAATTTCCGTAAAATCGCAATATTTAAAACCATATACCGGGGTTTCTATATATTTTTATCATCTGGAATGTTTACAAAACACGAGTTGCTCACCTACGAACAGGTTTTTAAATAAGACAATAAAAATGTATACTAAATTTTAGGAGCAAAAGAGTATTAAAAACATGAAAAATCGTTAAATTTTGAGTTTTGCGATGCCTTCGATTTAGGCAAGAAATACAACAGAGCAATAGACACCAGACAATCCGAAGGCTCTACTCTTCTCGTTCCTCGGTACTCATTCTACATATTTATGGCTCTTATTACTTGTAGGCTTCTTCACACCTTCTTAAAGGGAGTCAGAGGGAGAAATTGCATTAATTTAATCGGAAAGTTCATAGAAAACAAATATTTATTGTAGTTTTATTTTAAAAATTAGATCATATTTACCAGCGACTTTTGGATTTATAAGCCAATAAACATTAAGGCAGTATTTTACTTTGGAATGCTTGAAAAAAAAGTATTTTTGAACATTTTTGCTGAGATTATTGATGATATTGATGTGGGGTTTATTATGCTTAATAAATGTGCTCTTAAAATATACTAAAAAATTTAAAAAATTTATTTTATGCACTTTTTACGCATAAAAACGTCAGTCAAGGTCAACTCTTCAAAAAGTAGATGCGTCTGCCCTGTTGTGAACATCTCAAGAATGGGCAGTCCGATACAAAAAAAAAATGAAACAGTTTTAGATTCAGTATGACTCCAGCAACAGGATGAACAAGAATTTGTAATATACATGCAAAAATAACAAACTGGCGGCGAAAAAACTAAACAAGGGGGTTTATTATCACACTTTTGCAGCAATAATATAGTTAAAATTAATTTTCTTAATAATCCTAGTTCAGCCGGTTGCTGGAGTCATACTAAATCTAAAACTGTTTAATTTTTTGTTTCGAACAGTCCATTCTTGAGATTTTTACAACAGCGCGGACCTACCTACTTTTTATGAAGTTGATTTTGACTGACGTTTTCATGTATAAAAAGTGCATGAAATAAATGAAATTAAAAAAAATTTATTTCAAGAGTGTGTTTATTAAGCCTAACAAATCGTACATCGATATCATTATAAATAATCTCAGAAAAAATCAGAAAAATAGCTTTTTTTCTTGCATTTCAAAATAGAATACTGCCTTAAATTAATAATAATTATTATATAAATAAAATCATTGATATTTAAAAAATAATCATGAAGAATATGAAGAAGTGGACAAAGGAGCATTTTTGTATAAAGCAGCGAAGGAGACTGCTGAAACACTTAGCCTCGACTTCAATGTCAGGGGTGCGCAAATGCATCAAACATTATCCATTTCGCGATTCTCGAGTAACCACTCTAGAGTTAGAACATTCTCAGTTACTTAAATTTGGAGAAGATAACAGAGTAAGTTACCGAGAATGCGAGAATTTACAAGAAACAACGAGAACATTCATTTTTTACTGTTATTTATTTTGGTTGTTTTTTTAATAACGTTTATAATCAATGTAATTTTACCTAAATAATAATAAACATTAACATTATTTTGTAGTTTTCTATACGGTAAACTCCATATGTTCAGAATAGAATTTTATTGATTGATTATATAAATACTTTCAAATATTAATTAACTTGATTAAATTTTAGTTTAAAACACGTTTTAAGTAAAATTTTACATTTCTTAAGAACTGGAATTTTTCGAATTACCAAAACTACTGCAGTCCCGCTTTAGTGGCCGTCTCGGGTGTACCCTCAATGACCTTCGTACCATTTCGGGACTCTCCAAGCCATAAACAATCATAAGTGTATGAACCATTTCTGTTGGACTTTGTTCTAAAAAATGTTTTGTTTGTGGTTTTGCTATTTTGGTCTTATAATGTCATTATAAAAGTGAAAAATTTTGGGTCCGAAAATCAAACTTTATCAAAGTATTGATTTTTAAGTATGTGCGTACATATATCAGGGTGTTCATTTTAATTGAAGAGAAAAAAACAGTTTTTTCTCTGTTCGCAAACATTTTTCAATTTGAAGTACTAAAATATAAACTACAAATTAAAACACTCAAAGTGAAACTCTTGAATTTTAAACTATTTAAATTAAAGTTTAAAAGTGTTTTAATTCAAAAATGTTGTACTTGAATCCTCAATAATTTACATATATGAAATGAAAGGTACTAACATTTTCCAATTAAACAAGTTCAAATAAAATACAGATAAACTGCAAAATTATGAATTTTTAAATGTTATAAATGGTAGAATTCAAAGATTTAAATTCAATTCCAAAAATACAAATTCACGTTATCATTTTCAATGCTCTAAAGCAAAGAATCAATCGTTCAACTTTCAAATTTTTTCAATTTTATTCTTTTAAGCAGTTTTGAGATGGAAATATTGAAAATTAAAAAGCTAAAATTTTTAAACTGAAAACTTCGTAAATTAGAAGTTAAATTATTTTCATATCAATGATTAAAACATCATTGAATAGCTTTAAAATTTAATTACCAGATCTTGAGAAATCTGGAACTTGTTTTACATGTTTTTTTTTAATTTAAAATTATTTTTGAAATTTTTCCGAACTTCTTAATATTTTAATAAATAATCAATTTTACATGATAAATCTTTTTATCCAAAATTTTCAACTTCGAAAGATTTTAATTTTTAATTGTTCAAGTCTTCAAGTCTGCATTTTGAATTACTTTAAATTAAAAATGAAAGCCCAAAAATAAAAACTCAACATAGGTGTGTTGAAAACCATTTAAGCAGAAAAGTTTTCATTTATTTCGGTGAAAAACTTTAATTTTCTAAATTATCGAGGAAAAAAAAACAATGGGGAACTTGTCAGTAACTTACTGGTAAGTTCTTGGCGTTCCTGACGTAAGTTACCGCCTTCCGAACTCTAACTCACTCCTGAAGGCCTGAATGAAGAAAACACAGAAGAAAAAATTCCGCGAACAGCTCCTCGACAACAGGATACGCATCATCTTTCGAAAAATGTGAAGGGTCAATCGATGTCGTATGAGCTTACGATTGCTTTCTACAACTCATCTTAAGTAAAGTCGGACACAGAGGGTTAGGTTTTGACGTATAAAAACGGTGTAATTTTAACTTTAGCATACCATCGCCACATTTGGAGCCAAAACAGTCTCGATGATAGCTACATAGAGTATCATGCACACCCTGAGCACCTAGGATACATGTTATCTAGCCATTCACGGCTCCTAGGGAAAGAGTCAATTGATGAAAATGGGAAGTGCCGTAAATATTGAAACTTCATATACTCAACAGTTGTTTCTGTAGCGCACTCTAGGCTTAACATAGTTCTGCTTGATTACGAGGAACGAACCGTGTTCCTCATTCCATTTTCGACACCAGCTGACAAAAACGTCACAGCCAAGGATAATTAAAAGAAAGGCAGATATCAAAAACTTATGAGAGACTTGCGACGGTTATTCACGGAATATTTTGTTAAGCAAGCCGTCCTGGTCATCGGTGCACTTGGATATGCAAAACTTTTACTATTTAATAGCCTCAACAGATGTCCTGAGGGTTCACGAGACTTTGGCCAGATCGTAGTTTTGAGTCAATCCCAAACCATAGAAATTTGAAAAGATCTCACATGATTCATACATGACCATTTTTTTAAATACTCTTTATGATTTTGGAACTTTTCATGAATGTGAGTCGGTTCCAGAATCTCGCTTTTCGAGTCGGTGATAAAAGGGCCGCAAAATGCACGAAAGCATTAATCTAAAGAAGACGTTTAACCGCCAAGCCAGCAGTTTCGATTTATCAAGCTTTATCGTATGAAATTATTTGAAATTGTCCTAAATTTACTTAAAATATCTTTGAATTCAATTTAAATTACTTTCGATTCACCTCAAATTAACCACAATCACTCAGAATTCATCATGCAACAACTGTAACTACTCGGAATCCTACCTTCAGTCATTCGAAATTTAGAAAACAATGACATTCTATCTTTTTACTTGCGTTCATTTTCAATTACTTGCGTTCATTAATATCCGTGTGCATCAAAATTTGAAGTTACGTACCTCTCGCCTCTACCCAAGTTTATGGATGTATTTATTACCACGATATGTTATACTCCATAAATTTTCGTTCAAGAAGTTAAATAGTACTTACTTGTTGCTGTTGAGCTAGAGAGCTACTCAAATATTCAGCAGGAAGCTCTGTTTCTTTACTCAACGAAGTAGCTGGCCTAAAAGTATATAAGGTTGAATATACATTAGGGTCTACAGCAAAATACTACTTTTCAAAAATAACAGATCTTAAGTTTCTAATTTCTTTCCTTATTGTCTTAATAACATCCGGGAAAAATACAATCCATTGAGTATAATTTTGTTATGGTAAATTCAAGAAAATATACATTTTAATACTCATGTACGGAATGTTGACAATCCACAAATACCTTCGGCTTTTTCAGACACTACGTTGAAAAAAAAGGGTCAAACTTGATCTTTACTCCTAAGTTCCTTTGTTTTTAGAACACCTTCCGCGTATAGGATAGGGGGCGATATGCCATTAAAAGTATAAAACAGATCAGTTGCCAAACCCGTATTTTCTAAGATCCGATCAATACTACACATAAACACTACACGCGTTAAACTATGGACTTGCGTACACACTATAGGCAAAAAAACCAACACATTAATCTGCACACGTTGATGTGCACGCTTCAAACTGCACACATTAGGGTAGTCTAGCATTTTTTAAATCGAATTTTCATGAATATTGCCCGGAAATAACAATCCATTTTTATAAGAAATTATATTTAGAGGTAGCTCAAGCTCCATGAAGTTTAACACGTATTTCCAATAAGAAAAAAACAAAACTTTTTGTACATTTTATTCAGAATCGTCAATATTATTACAATGCATTTTTGGACCACCCTAGTGCACATACGACCGAAATTAAAATTGAAACGCACGTGCTCACGATAATATTGGACGGATTTATATAAACGGACTGGACTTAAAATTTTGCATAATTATTTGTATTTATATTTATTCAACAAAAGTCTCTAGGACTAAATAGCCCTCTTAGTCCAAGAACTGGCGACAAAAACGGCCACAGTTTTGTTTAAACTACAAAAAATATACGTAATATTCATAATACTGTGTTTTTGCTTTAAATTTAGGGTTTTTGTATTACGCCCTCGTTTTCTGGTGTGTTCTCGATTTGTAAGACGTGAAAAATAGTTCAGAACCCCATAACAAGCTCGAAGATACTCGACTTTGACAAAAAATTCTTTTTTCTCAAAAAATAGCCAGGGAATTTTTTTCTTTTCGGTCTTAAAATGTTCCAAAAATATAAGGAAACAAATTTTTTTTTAAAGTCTGACGCACTATGACTTAGTATTTGATGTTGGTTTAGGCGAACCGTGTACGGCTTAATAAATATCCCAGATAACAACTTCGGAAAAAGGTGGAAATGATGCCAGAGTCTTAAGCGACGGAGATAAAGTAGGTCTAACTACAATTGCCTGAGTTTTACCCGGGCAGGGTGGCCACTATTTTTTTTCATTTTTATCTCCCGGTTTTCTCCCTGTAGAAATTTGTGATTTTTCCCGATTTAAATATATATATCTATTGCTGTTGCGAAAAGTGCTATTTTTTGACGTATGAGCAATTATAATAAGTAGCATGAGAAAAGTTTAATGCCTTACAAAGGAAAATGTAAAGACTTTCAGGGGCGCACATTTTCTCCGCCACTGGGGTAGCGACGGGCTATTTTCTTATTTTAAAAAACGAGTTTTCTTAATATTTACTTACAATCATGAATTGCTTAGTATTATTTTCAGTAAAATCTAAATTTTCCAGTCTATCTCACTCAAACCCACACCCCATCCACCCAATCTCTTGGGTACCCCCCCCCCCCACCCAGTTGGGGTAGCAACCGCTACTATTCATACATGGTTTGTGCGCCTCTGAAGATTTTATTATAAATTTTTTAAAGGAACATGAAATCATCGAAACAAGTTCAGTTAACAACTATTTGCAAGCTGAATACAACATATTTATACGTAAAGTATTTTAATAGTATAACATTTTATATTATTTTCAATTACGCACGCGCAATGCTTTTCCCGTTTCTTTGCTCTCTGTGTGAGACAGATATATACATCTGCACTGTTTTTTGCCATAAGCCTCTCACACGTTTTGAGTTCAAATGTTTTTGAATGCAACCTGTGATGATTTTTAGTAACTTAGGGAATATTTTTCTAATTATTAACAGTTGGTAATATTGAGTAATATAAAAAATATAAAAAATTGTAATAACGCTGAAAATAATTAAAACTTTTATAGACCTTGGGCTTAATTTAAACGGAATTTTGTATAGTATTTGTAACATTACTTCAAGTCTCTTGAATTTCACAGAATTCTCTCGATTTTATAGACTTCATATGAAATCTTTTGAATTTAAAAAAATTTTAAGCATTCTCTTGAAATCTTTAGGATATAACTTGATTTATTTTTATTTTTCTGAATTCTTCTGAAAACATAAAATTTTTTTTAACTATTTCGAAATGCAACAACTTTAGTCGTCGGATGAACTGCTGCTGGATTAGGATGCACACGCTTTTTTAATTCTGCAGAATTCTGCATAAATCTTTGAATTAGTGTGGCGACTTAACCGCAAAACCAGAAAATGACTAAGAATTTTATTGGTCGGGGAAAATCCAGGAATTGAATTAAAAACCCGGGAGTTTCGATAAAGAAACAAAATTTCCCTCAGGACAGGGAACATTTTAACATGTAACGAGAATTTTTTAGAAGACAATTTAAAGACAATTTAAAAGTTGTTTCTTTTGAAGTTTAATAAAAGAAAGTGCTTCGAGTCGTTTTCAGAGTGGAAGTGGTATTTCGAAAAGGAA
>NC_046660.1:143347044-143362156 GCF_010883055.1 Belonocnema kinseyi
TATTTACATTTTTTTCTTGAAGATTCAACTACTTGCGGTTGAAAGTTAAACTCTTTACTCCAAAATGAATTTTTTTATTGGAAGAATTATTATTTGAATTGAAAAAATTCATCCCTTTTTAAAAATGTAAAAAGTTTGTTGAAAATAAATTTTTTAACTAACATTTTAACTATTGCAGTAGAAAACTTAACTTTTCAAATTGAAAATTAATTTATTTCGTTGACAGTTCACGCGTGTATTTAAAAAATCTACTTTTTGGTAGAGATTGAGTTTTTTCTTTGAAAGTTAATTTCCTTATTAACCATTTTTTTGTGTTGAAAATCTAAATATTCTAGTTAAATATTCATCATTTTAGTTGAAAATTCATCTTCCAGCTTAGAAATAAATTTACTTGGTTCAAAAATATACTCGTTTGTTAAAAATTAATTTTTTGATTGAAAATTAATAATTTTGATTATAAATTCATTTCTTGGGTTCAAAAATGAGCTATATAATTGCTATATAATTTTAAAAAAAAGACTTAATTGGCCAATCAAGTTCGACCAGACCCCACGGTGGGGCGCTCTGGCCAATCACAGGCATCGTAGAAAGTATACCTAAGAACATCATGACCTGATACCTCAGTTTCAGGTCAGCCCTGAAGATGTAAACTGCAATGTTCACGAAACGTCGGCAAACAATTCGTAGTTTTTTATACGAGTGAAACCCGAAGTATCTCTTTTTATCAAAATGAATCATCGTGAAAGCATAAAATCTATTATCAAGGAACTCTACGGGGAGAGTATTCTTACTAAAACCAACACCTTTAGTAAGCTCAGGACTTCTCAAGGTAAGCTACTAACATTCTTAGCTTTTTTGAAACGGGCAGAGACAATAAAATAGTCCCAAAATTCTTACAACTGAAAAATAATTTGGGAACATTTAAATCCAAATCGATCGTGCATAATAAAAGTTTGCTTCTCGTTAAAGAAAGAATACAACATCCCAAATTTCTTTTGCACACTACCTCTAAAAAACTATTAAAACTTCACCTTTTCCTATCAAATACCCTCAGATTTGACATTTGGTCCACATTGGATCGCATATCGTTTGACCAATCTCAACGGATTAAAGAGCTTTCCACCCAAAAACAAAAAACAAAATTTGACAAATTACTTCCAGTAAAGCAAACTAAATTAACAAATTCAGTAAAAAACATCTCTGACCACCCTCTCAACAATGAAATGATTTCAGCCTTATCTAAAGGACATAATTTTGCTGTAGCTCCATCTAAAATCCCAAAAGAAGAAGGACGGCTAACAGTTTACGTCAAGCTCAAGTTCCATCCTCAAATTTAACAAAACAGGAAAAAATCGCAATTAAAGAACTCAATCAAAATAAAGATATAATATTACCCGCAGACAAAGGCAATACAACAGTAATAATGAATAAAGAAGACTATAACAACAAAATCATGGACCTCCTAACTGACGATACATACAAAAAACTTAAAAAGGACCCCACAAAAACAGTAGTCAGTAAAACAAAGACTCTTCTCAAAAACTCTAAATTTGACAGTCAAACAATATCTAACTTAATTCCTACTAATCCCATCTCTCCAAAACTTTACGGGCTCCAAAAAATCCACAAAGAAAACATTCCACTCAGACCGATCGTCAGCGCAATAAACTCACCAACTTACAACCTAGCACGTTTCCTCGCTGCAAAACTAGATACTTTTACAGGAAACTCCATCACTTACGTCCAAAACTCATTAGATTTTATTAAAAAGATACAACAGATTCACATTCAAACCCAAGACATTATAGTGAGTTTCGACATAGTATCTCTTTTTACGAAAGTTCCAATCTCGGATACAATTAATATTATTAAATCTTTCACAAACTTCCCTTCCGAACTTGTACCTTTGATAGAACAATGTCTCAATAATACTTACTTCTCGTTCAATAACCAATTCTACGAACAAACCTCAGGGGCAGCAATGGGATCCCCAATCTCACCTGTAATAGCCAATGTCTCTATGGAACATCTAGAAACTAAAATCTTTAACCAAGCCAAACTTAAACCAGAATTCTGGTTCCGTTACGTTGATGACACATTTGTCATCTGGCGACATGAACGAGATGAACTAAATAAGTTTTTCGATTTTATCAATCAATTACATCCTAATATTCAGTTCACCATGGAAATAGAACAAAACGGAAAATTACCTTTCTTGGACGTATTAGTTTACAAAAAATCTAATAACACATTAGGATATGAAGTTTACAGAAAACCCACGCATACAAACAGATACTTACATGGCTCCTCCCACCATCACCCATCTCAAAAACAATCGGTCATCAACTCCCTTGTATACAGAGCTGTCTCCATAACAGACAAAGATAACTTACAAAAGGAATTACAAAACGTTAAACAAATCCTAATACAGAACGATTACACAAACAAACAAATTGATAAAGCAATAAGAAAACACACTCAAAAAAGGAAGTCAACACAAACTCCGAAAGAAAGAGAGAGAAAAATGACCACCACTCTACCCTACATCCAAGGTGTCACAGAATAAATAGGAAGAATTCTCAACAAACACAACATCCAAACCATATTTAAACCACCTGCGAAAATAGGACAACTACTAAATAACCCTAAAGTTAAAAAGGCTCCCTTCAGTGATCCAGGAGTATATAAAATCCCTTGTTCTTGTGGCAAAGTCTATATTGGAGAAACCGGGAGAGCGGTGAGCCAACGTCTGAAGGAACATGAAAGTAAAGTCAGTCTAAAACATTTCACGCCATCAGCACTAGCTGAACATCATATCGAAACAGGACATAACATTTTATTTGATGAAACAACAGGCATTGCAAAAACACGCAACAAATTTCCAAGAAAACATAGAGAAGCAATCGAAATCTTAAAACACCCTAATAACATCAATAGGGACAATGGATATAATACCAATCCGATTTGGCTTTCCGTTCTCCCGGATTTTTTAAAAAAGACTTAATTGGCCAATCAAGTTTGACCAGTCCCCACGGTGTGGCGCTCTGGTCAATCACAGGCACCGTAGAAAGTCCTAAGAACATCATGACCTGATACCTCAGTTTCAGGTCAGCCCCAGGTCAGCCCTAAAGATGTGAACTGCCATGTTCACGAAACGTCGGCAAACAATTCGTAGGTTTTTACACGAGTGAAACCCGAAGTATCTCTTTTTATCAAAATGAATCATCGTGAAAGCATAAAATCTATTATCAATTGAAAACTTGTTTTTCATTGGGATCAAAATGAATCTTTACTGAAAATTTCACTGTTTTCTGAAAATCCGATTTTTTGTTGGAATTTAATCTTTTTTAGATAATAATTAGTGCAAAATAGTGGGAATTGTTGATGCTAAGTTTTTCTGATATTGTGGTGAAATTTGAGGTGAATGGATTGTGAAAGTGTGCAGAAGGAGGTGGATGTGAGACATTAATTGAGGGATTGTGAGATTGAAAAGGGGAGGTAGATATTGTGGAGGATTAAGACAGATTTGTGTGGAAGATAAGGTTAGGTTGTTTGGAGATTTGTAAGAGGGTGGGAGGACTGTGTTGATCGGTTGGTAGTAGCAGGGTTGGGTAGCGACCAAGAAAGGCGAGACAGGTACCAGACCGCGACGGGAGATAGAGGCAGGGAAGCATAGAAAGCGGGAGAGTTTGAATTTGATTCATGGTTAGCGCGAGTATCTCCGCGGAAGAAACAGATTTAGAGCAGGAAGTGTTCAGTACGCCGAAAGAGGAGATCAAGGGAAGGAAGGCATGGGGGAAGTATAAGAAACCTATAGAGAAGAAGAGATTAAGAGCTAAAAGCGTAGGTTCAATTCAGGCTTTTATTAAAAGGAAGAGAGGGAAGAGGGAAAGCAGTGAAGAGCAGGACGATATCGGTACGAGCATGAAATATCAAAGAAAGTTTAGATCGCCGCCGGACAAGCAGAGTTTGGTAGGGAAAAGTGATAATAGTAAGGGGGCTGACGGAAGCGGAGATGAAAGTGAAGTTCCGATCAAAGAGGAAAGACTAAAGGAAATTCGCGAAGAGATGATACAGGTAATGGGCATTTATGAAGAAAAGCAGGAGAAAAGGGGAGAGCAATTAAGGAGATGCGAGTTAGGATGAAGAAAATTAAAAGCTCGAACCGGGATTGTGGTGGGGGAGAAGGTGGGAATAAGGAGATGGAAAGACTAAGAAAAATAGAAAAAAGAATAGAAAGGAAAGAGAGGGAAGAAAGAAAATTAAACATAGTGAACATAGTGAATTGGGATAAAGAAAGGGAACAGATAGTAAGAAATGAGGTGCAGGGAGACTACGCGAGGAAGGAACGGGAGAGAGGATAATAAGAAATAGTAAGGAGGAAAAAAGATGAGAAACGAAAGTAGGGAAGAATGGAAGATTTTTTACTGGAAAATAGCAAGATTGGAGAGAAAAGATAGGAAGTTTATGAGAAATTTGACACAGTGGGATTTAGTAATAATTATGAAGGCATGATTAGATGAAAATGGATGGGAAAGAGTAAGGGGAAGGTTACCAAGAGAAGGTGAAAGGGGAACGGTAATTGATTATGTGACAGTGGATGATGAGGTAAGAGAGAAGGTTAAGAAACTAGAGGTAGGCGATTATATTGATTCGGATCCCTTTCCCTTAATTGTGACATTAGAGAGAGAAAAAAGCAATAGCAATATGAATAAACGGGGAGTAAATGTAAAAGTGTAGGAAAAGGGGATTGGTCAAGGGAAGGAAAAGAACAGTTTAAAGAAAAAGTCAGAAATTTCAAAATGGGAGAGGAAAATTTAGACGAGAAGCTGGACAAAATGATAGGAGAAATAAAAATAGGATTAGAGTGCACAAACAAAAATGAAATTAGTTACGGGCGGGTAGATGTGGGTGGGACGAAAACTGCAAAGAGAAAAAAAGGAGGTCAGAAAGGAATTAAGAAAGTGGAGAAAAAAAAGTAATGGGAAAGAGTATAGAGAAAAAAAGAAAGAGTATGCTGAGTTTTGTTATCAAAAGAAAGAGGATGAGAATAAAAGGTTTGAGGAAGAGGCGGAGAAGGCTAGGACGGAAGAAGAGGTATGGAAGGTAGTAAATAGAGAAAGAAAAAGAAGAAAAGGAGTAAACTATAAATACAAATAAACTATAAATACAATAAATGGTATAAGATTATAAAAAAGGAAGGAGTGCCAAAGTATTTAGAAAAGGGATGACGAGAGACAAGGTGGACCAGGATAGCAAGATTCAGATTGGGAAACGAGGTAAGGGAGGGGATGTACTGGGAAAAAGAAGAGAACAGAAAGTGTAGAATATGTGAATGGGAGGAGGAAAAATGAGAGCATGTATGGGAACGATGCAGGGAAGAAATTGAAGATAAAAGAAGCTGGCAAGAGAATGTGGTTAAGATTCTAGGTAAGGATGGATTAGAAGAACAATGGATGAAGGAGTTGGAGCGTGCTAGAGGAGCGAATGAGAGAGAATGAAAGAATGCACGTGAAAAAAGGCGAATGGAGGTATAGAAGAGTGAAAGAAAAAGGAAACGGAAGTCGCTTAGATTAGAAGCGTAAAGATGCGTTCTCATGCTCTCTTTCTCTCTCGCTTGCTCTCTCGCTTTCGTTCGCTCGCTCACTCGTTTGCTAATATGTCCTAAATTGCGCTATCGCAGGAAGTAGAGATAAGGATCTAGATATAAGACTTTATACAAATAGTTTTAAATAATTGTATATATAGTTTCTATATATAGTCCATTTATCAGTTTAGTTGAAAATTAATTTTTTTAACTAAAATTTAACCGTTTAAGTTTTAGTTGAAAATTGAGCTTTTCTAGTTCAAGATTTAACAATTTGGATGTTAATTTATCTTTTCTCATTAAAAATTCATTTATTTCGTTGAAAAGTATCGTATTTTTCTAATCTATTCTTTTTCACAGAAAATAATTTTTTCCTTTAAAAGTGAATCTCCTTGTTTAAAAATTCTTCTTTTTGGTTGAAAATTCAAGTACTGCAGTTAAATATTCATCAATTTAAGTGAAACTTCATCTTTTAGGTTAGGAATAAAATTACTTGGTTGAAAAATATACTCTTTTGTTGAAAATCAATTATTTTAATGGAGACACATCATTTTAATTAACAATTAATTTTTTTAATTAAAAGATGAACTGTTTGATTGAAAAATTGTTTATTCTTACGATGGAAAGAATTTTTTTTACCAAAAACTAAACTAATTTATTGAGAATTCATTTTTTGACTGAAAGTTTAATTATTTAATTTTTGGTTGCAGAATGATCTTTTTAACTTGACACTTAATTATTTAAGTTTTGGTTGACAATGTATCTTTTTTAGTAAAAATGATTATTTCTTTGATTTTTGAAAGATCCTTTGAACGAAAATTAAACTATTTCGTTAAAATTCATATATTTTACTGTAAACCTATATTTCTTTATATGAAATTAATCGTTTTGTTTGAAAATTATTCTTTTTGTGTGAATTAATCCTATTGGTTAAAAATTCATCTTTTTAGGTAAAAATTAAGGTATTTCACTTCTTTATTTATAATGTGTCCCCTAAGGGTTTACATGACTTCCATTCCTTACAATCTTTGCGTTTAAATCTATATTTTTTTACAATCTTATCCTTTCTATATACACAATTATTTACAAATATTTACATAAAGTCTTATATCTAGTTCCTTATTTCTATTTCCTGCGATAGCGCAATTTAGGACTTATTAGCAAGCGAGTGAGCGAGCGAACGAAAGCGAGAGTGCAAGCGAGAGATAGCATGAGAACGCAAACGTATCTTACTCTGCTTAACTTTTACTTTACCATAACTTACAATTTTCACGCTTCTAATCTAAGCGACTTCCGTTTCCTTTTTCTTTCACTTTTTTATACCTCCATTTACCTTTTTCACGCGCATTCTTTTATTCTCCCTCATTCGCTCCTCTAGCACCCTCCAACTCCTTCATCCATTCTTCTCCTAATCCATCTTCCCCTAGAATCTTAACCACATTTTCTTGCCAGCTTCCTTGATCTTCCATTCCTCTCCTACATCCTTCCCATACATGCTCCCATGTTTCCTCCTCCCATTCACATATTCTACACTTTCTGTTCTCTTCTTTTTCCCAGTACATCCCCTCCCTTACCCCGTTTCCCAGTCTAAATTTTGCTATTCTGGTCCACCTTCTCTCTCCCCATCCCTTTTCTAAATACTTTGGCAGCCCTTCCTTTTTTATTATCTTATACCATTTATTGTATTTTGATTCCTCAATCGCCCCCCCATTTTTTATTAATTGTCTTTCCCTCTCCCTTTTTTCCAATTCTTCATAGTTTACTCCAGTCCCGTCTTCTATTTCTCTCGCATTAAACAACTCCCTCCTTTCTTCTTCCCATCTCGTTAATTCGATCGCCCTCCCTCTCCTCTCTTCTACCTCCATCAAACTCTTTCTCGCCAACTCCCCTCTCTTTCCCTCCCTCAGCTTCATCTCAAATTTCCATGCCCTTTTTCCCGCTCTAATACTTAACTTATCCCTTTGCGCTTCTTCGCTCACCATATATCCAGGCGTCCTCCAGTTTGCCCCTATTTTCCACCTTATATACCTTTCTTGTAAACTCTTAATATCTTTCCTCTCTTTTCATCCCGATATCTCTGCTCCATAACCTAATACCGGCCATACCAGCGTATGAAATAACCACTTTCTCCTTCTCCAATTTTTTTTAACCTTCTTTTTCGTATTCCCCATATCTGTTTCATTACCCCTGCTGCTTTTTTTATCCTTTCTCTTATGTGAGCTGTATGATCTCCATTCGTTTGCAAGATATATCCCAAATATTCATACTCTTTGACTTCTTCTAAGTTTATTCCTTTCCATCTCCCTGTTCATTCTTTCTCCCTCTCCCCTCCTTTTCAAAACCTCATTATCTTAGTCTTTTCTACATTTAAATTCAGCTTTTTCCCATCTAAGTATTTCTCTGATCCTGTAATTAATCCCGCCATCCCTTCTTCATCCTCTGCCATTAACACTATGTCGTGTACGTATGCCAGTGTATATATATTTTTTCCTTCCCTATCCTAACTCCTCCCCAACCCTTTCTCCTCATTCCTTCTTCCAAGTCTGATATTAATAAATTAAATAAAAGTGGGCTCAGAGGACACCCTTGTCTCACACCTCTCACCAACCAGAAACTATATCCTACTTGCTGTCCTACCTTTACCCTGCTTCTTGCCTCTCAAAAAATTTCTGACACTCTCTTTATTAATCCCTCTCTTATCCCCTTTTTTATCATAACTTTTTCTATCTCTCCTCGGTGCAATGAGTCAAACGCCACCTTTAAGTCCACGAACATTGCTATCATTGCCCCTTTTTCCCTTTTAATTCTCTTATTTACTAGATAGTTCAGAACATATATGTTGCACATTACCCCCATTCCTTTTCTAAACCCTGTCTGATTCGGTGACTCGATCTTTTTTTCTTTAACTTCTATCTTCAATCTCTCAGACAAAATAGTTACATATACTTTATACAGTGTTGGCATCAACATCAACTCCCTATAATCTTTAACCTCCTCTCGCTTGCCTTTCTTTACTATTGGTATAACTACTCTTTCTTTCCATAATTCTGGCCACCCCTATCCTCTCCATAATCTATTACACATTATCCATGCCCATTCATCTAGTTCCTCTTCTCCATATTTCCGTACTTACTTTGGAATCTCATCTATGTCAGGTGCCTTTCCATCTTTCATTATTCCTAAAATCTCAACTATTTATTCCCTTAAAATTTCCTCTACCTCATCTCTTTCTCTACCATATTTTCCTCCCTTTACAACTTTTCTTTCTACTCCTCCTAGCAAATCCAAAAAATATTTCTTCCATTCTATCATTTCAATATCTTGGTTTACTCTTTTTCTTTCTCTATTTACTACCTTCCATACCTCTTTTTCCGTCCTAGACTTTTTCGGTTCTTCCTCAAACCTTTTACTCTGTTCCTCTTTCTTTTGATAACACAACTCAGTATACTCTTTCTTTTTTTCCATATATTCTTCCCCATTACTTTTTTCTTTTCTCCACTTTCTTAATTCCTTTCTGATCTTATTTTTCTTCCCTTGACCAATCCCCTTTTCCTACACTTTTTACATTTGCTCCCCTTTTACTAATATTGCTATTCCTTTTTTGTCCCTCTAATGTCACTATTAAGGGAAAGTGATCCGAATCAATATCTTCTCCTATCTCTAGTTTCCTAACCTTCTCTCTTACCTCATCATCCATTATCACATAATCAATTACCGTTCCCCTTTCACTTCCTGAGCATGCATATTCTCCTTTTCCCTCCCCTTCTATATTCCCGTTTAAGATATACCATCCCAACTCCTCCAAGCTCTTCAACAACTTTTTCCCCTCTCCATTTAGTATCTTATCTTTGGATTTTCTTCCTCTCTCTTCTCCCCATTCCCTTCCTCCTCTGTCTCCTGTTCTCGCATTGAAATCACCACCTATTATCATCCTAATCTCTTCTTTATTTTCTTCAATCATTTCTTTAATCACGTCTGTTTTTTCCTGCATATCACCGTTCACATAATTCCCCACTGCCTTCTACCTCTCCTCCCATCATAGCCTCTTCTATTATCTCTCCTTCTTTTTGTTCGTCCCTGTCTTTCTTATCTTTGCCTGTTATACATTCATTCCTTACAACCATCACCATTCCTCTCATTGCTCTGCCCTTTTTATTCTTCCTCTTTGCATGTTGCACTTGCCATTTGTAACCTCTTGGTAACCTTCCCCTTACTCTTTCCCATTCCTTTTCATCTAGCCACGTCTCCATCATTATGACTACATTCCATTGTGTCAAATTTCTCATAAACTCCTTATCCTTTCTCTCCAATCCTGCTATATTCCAGTAACAGGATCTGTTTTAGTAAAAATGATTATTTCTTTGATTTTTGAAAGATCAACTGTTTCAGTTAAAGATTCATTATTTTAGTTAAAAACTCATTTTCTTTAGTTAAAAATTCATTAGTTAAGATGAAAGTTAATTTTTTACGAAAAATGTAACTATTCCATATTCTGTTGAAAATTGATTTTTTTCTAGCCCAAAATGTAACTATTCGGTTAAAAATTTGTGTCCTTTGAACGAAAATTCAACTATTTCGTTAAAATTCATGACTGTAAACCTATATTTTTTATATGAAATTAATCGTTTTGTTTGAAAATTATTCTTTTTGTGTGAATTAATCTTATTGTTTAAAAATTCATTTTTTTGGTTAAAAATTAAGGTATTTCACTTAATATTCATCATTTAATTCAAAATTCATATTTTTGGTTTAAAATTTCACTATTCTAGTTTATTTTGCAATTTTCTGCTTTGCTGTGTTAAGGGATATTTAGAATGAATGTCATTAAATTAAAATGAACCTTTGCATTTTGCGATAAATATAAATATGCGACATTTAGTTTGCTGAGAAAACTGAAAAGCTTGACTTGAAAAATTTGACTTGAAAAAAGATTCTTGGAATTCTCTTGAATAATTCAGGAAATAACTTAATTTATTTTTAATTTTCTGAATTCATCTGAAAACATGAAATTCTTTTCCAGTAAACCAAATTCATAAACACTGTTCGACAGCTGAACCACTGCTGGAGTATGATGCACACTTTTTTCATCCTACAGAATTCTGTAAATTCTTTGAATTTAATTGGAATCTTTTGAAACTTATAACACTTTTTTAATTATCCTAAAGTCTTTAGAATTCAAGTTGAAATATTGTAAATTCCTTCAAGTCTTTTGAATTCTGTAGAATTCTCTTCATTTCTTAGACTTTACTTGAATCCTTTGGAATTCTTTTAAATACATTTCAGGATTCTCTCGAAATATCCAGGATATAACTTCACATATTTTAAAATGTATTAATTCTTCAAAAAAAAAAAAAAAAAAAAAAAAAAAAAAAAAAAAAAACATTTTGAAGAAAAAAAGGGTAAATTCTTAACGAAAAATGAAAAAAAAATTATTATTTTTTAGAATTATTTCTTTTTGCAATACTACTTTTACTCTAAAAACTACTTCAATCACTTTCTTTTTATAAACTTTGGAAGAAGGAACTTATAAATTGTGGCGACTTGTGACTTGGAATAGGGATCTTTAAAAATATTTAATTCTAAATCCTAGTTTTAAATCTTTTGAAAGATTCCCGTGTTAAATTGCTCGTCCCAATGACAATTATGTTTCTTTACCGTAACTCCCCGTCCTACAGTAAAAACGATAATTATTTTCACTCATATACCCTGTAACCGTAGAAAATGTAAAAATCACTTTTCTGTTATTATATAAGTAGTGTGAGGAAGGAGTTATAGAATTTCTAGATTGATCTAGAATTCCCATGTTATTTATTTAAATACCACCGCTCCGATCCAGTTTTTTGAATTCATTTCGCGGCCATTTCCCGGGTTTCCGATCAAGCCGCCACCAAAGAAGACAGTGAGCAAAACCTTCACATTTGACCGAACTTGACGTGCTTTTTTCAGTCTTGCAGACTCAGGATGCTTCCACTGAGACGATTGGGCTTTAGTTTCGACGTCATAACCATATACCCACGATTCATCCCCAGTTATAACCTTTTTGATAAAATCAGGATCATTATTGACTTCATTCAACATCTCCTGAGCGATGGTCATGCGATGGATCTTTTGATCAAAATTAAGCAGTTTTGGAATAAATTTCGCTGACACACGTCTCATGCCCAAAACGTCCGAAAAGATAGCATGGCATGAGCCAACCGATATGCCAATATCTTCAGCAACTTCTTTGATGGTAATTCGGCGATTTTTCAACACCATTTCTTCCACTGCTTGAACGTTTTCATCTGTTGTTGACGTGCTGGGACATCCAGGGCGAGGTTCGTCTTCGACATACTCTCGGTCTTCTTGGAACAGCTTGTACCACTTACACACATTTTTCTGACTCAGAGCAGACTCACCGTATACAACTGTCAACATTTCAAGAGTTTTAGAGCACTGGATTCCATTTTTCACGCAAAATTTAATGCAAACTCTTTGCTCCATTTTGTTCGAAAGAAGAAAATCGCCGAGCACACCCAACTCTTCTAACCTTTTACGCTTCTGCCAGAAAAACAACACGAGCTATATAGTCAAAACTGTGAAAATATGATCGTGACGAGTGTACCAACACAACAACACAAAAAATTTAAAACTTGAATGTACGTAGCCCGCGAAAATTGAAAAGTCACCTTACTTTTTGAACACACCTCGTATAATCACGGTAATGCCATGATGAGTCAGACGATGCACCATGGAAGGCAGAATACGAAATTCCTCTTGCTCCCCTTTCGTCCCTCCCTACTTATGAATCCTATAAACACAAGACTATACGTCAGCTGCTGACACATGTTAACAAACCCACGTGCCTGGATCTCATCAAAGGCTAAAGGCTCAAATGTAATGGGAAGAAACACCACCCAGATACAACATTTCTCAAGCTTTAAAAGATCCGATTGTGAGATTTTTAGACTGTTATCAGGAATTCTTTACAATTGAGGGGTCAATTTCTTTCGCAATACCATCGAAGAAATGGTCAGAGGCTAACGTACTGGGTTGTCAGCAATAAAATTGCTCACCAAGCAGGCATGTCAATGATGGTGAATTATTTCTTGGAACTCTTTCGGTTTCCAAATCCTCACTCCGCATTATTCCTCACAAAAAGTTATCTGTGGTGCATCAATAAGACACATCACACATCATCCAAAAATCGCAGTTTCTCGGGCGACGTGAAGTAGTTCGGACACTACATTTTAGCAAACCCCTGCCCGTTTGAAGGTCAGAACGTGGACCTATTAGCGGATTTCTTTAGTCCTCCGCGACAGACGTCAAAATAAAACTCGAGGAGATAGAATTTCCCTTCCGACGAAAAAAAAAATAATAAAAAATAAAAATAAATTTCCTTTACTCGGGAATTAATATGGTACGCATTGTGGCTGCCAAACTAAGTCGTTGATTGATTGGAAGTGATTTTATTTATTTTTTATTCTTTTAATTCGAAAAGGTGCTAAGTGGACGGACCGGACATTTTTTGACAAAACTAATTAAGCGACACCTGAGTGCAATCGGACGGAGAGTGCCGGTTACTCGGGTTGGACTGGTATCGAATGCAGAGAGAGAGAGAGAGAGAGAGAGAACGAGACAACTATCTTCTAATCTCTCTCTCTCTCTCTGCTGGCCTGCAACAGCGTTAGTAAATAAAATAAAGTTCCTGGTGGGGTAAGCGAAATAGAATACTTCTGTATCGTTCCCACTAATTTAGCTTATTCATATCATAACAGGTTCATTTTTATTTTAAAATTTTTTATAACTATATCTTGTAAAAAAGGAAATTATTTGTTATTAAAATTAAGATAAGTGAAATATTACTTGATCAGTTCTCTTTTCCTGACATCGTGAGCAATTATTAGTAGAGTCCTTTTTCTTTTAATAAAGAGTGCAAGTAAAACAACAACCCCGGATGGAAACTAGAGGAGCGTCGACATCCCATAGAATTAAAAGCAGGGCAGCTTGGCAGCCTCCGACATCAAACAAATAAAATTATTCAATTTTTTTTGTATGTAACTATATTTAGCTTCTAATTGAAAATACCATTTTTAAATATAATTAAAAATTGTTAGAAGAATTATTTTTATTGACCCTTACTCTCTCTATTAAACAAGCATAATAAATTGGATTTGTCATTTGCCGTCCATGTGGGCCATATGTGACCCAGGCGAATTTTCAAGGTCGAATTTTATCGAGAAGAAACAAGTTGACGCGGCGTTCCCCCCCCCCCCCACAAAGTTGCTTCATATCAGGCCAGAATGGACTAAGCCGTATAAGTGTCGCGATTTCGGCTACGAGTGAACACCAATTGAAAACTGCTTTGGTCCCACATGGAAGGTGGAGGTAGTGAAAATAACATGAACGGTGGAGGGTTAAAATTTATTTTTTTATTCTTCTGAAAATGCTTATTCAAATTAAAGTTTTAGTAATTTCATAGACAAAAATTTCAACAAAAAAACTTGAATTTATGAAAGTAAATCTTAAATTATTTTCAAACTGAACACTTATTATAGAAAATTTAATTCATATTGTATTGAAATATGACAAAAAGATAGCATTTTTGAGAAATTTAGAACATGAAATTCTGTCTTGAGATGCATTTTCGTCAATATAAAGCATACGAAATCTGTAAATTATCTATTGCGCGTAGCTGTACGGATTGAATTTTTCAGTTTTTCAATAAAATAAATATAAATAAGACTTTTGGAGAAATATTTATTTCGAAAAGCAAATATGACTAAAGTTTTAAAAAGAAACAACTTTTCACTAATTAAAATCTGTTTTATTATAGCGACACATATTTGAGACGAACTAAAAAAGAGAGTGTTTAAATAGCAAAAATATGATTCAGGCAAAACGGTGAAACAATTTTGTCTATTTTTATGCATAAATACGCTCTTTCGAAAAAATTATATTTTTCATGTAAATATTTTTAAAAAAATGTTCCTCGATAGCGTCAATAGAAATATGTGTTTTACTATACAGCAAAGCAGGGAGCAGGTAAGGCAGTTTTCAAGCTCGGATTTTCTTTTTCGCAATCCTGCTCATTCATTCAGGGGCGAAAGCACCGTATACAAAAACCAGGGAGGAGCCCCTACCCAAATGAGTGCGTGAATTCCCTAAAGGTACCATTTTCGGCAACTTACTTTTAAAGTAGTGCCATGTACATTAGATGACGATATACAAGCTCTGTGTATAAAAATGCACATTATACAAACATGCAAGATATCAAGAAGATTATTAATTTTGTACCAGAAAAGACGAAATTTTAATAAAATATATGAATTATCAATTATTATAATTATCTTCTTCATTGCAGATGGTCTATCAATCAGAAATTGTTTAGACAAAAACTGACCAAGATTTTGAAAACGTAACAATGATATTGATAATCAGGGGACTTTTTTTACCTTTGGAACAAAAGTTATCTTGGGTGCAAACGGAAGATTTACTGGCGACTGTATCAATTACAAAAATCTGTGTTGACTCAAGAAATGAGGG
>NC_046660.1:143362166-143375598 GCF_010883055.1 Belonocnema kinseyi
GCAGACGTTCTAGTAATTGTAATGTTATGCAATTATACCACTTTCTTCATTATTCGTGAATGGAACATTTTCGAATGTAATCACAAACTGCTCGTAAGAAATGCAGATTTTTTTTGCCTTTACACTTTTACATTATCCAGTAAAATATCAACGGAGAGATGATTGACAGTTATTGTTATGGACACAATCACGTCCACGTATACACTAGGGTGGCTCAAAAAGGCTTTTATTTTTAAGAGGGCAACTATCCCCCCAATTTCATTCCAAATCCAAAAAAAGAGATTCCCTAATTTTTTATTTTTCGATTTTAACAGGTGCCGGTTTTGACTTGAAGTTTCCCATGTAAAATGCATAGGGAAAAATCACTTTTTCGAGTTGTTGGAATAATTTTTTAGGGTTTAAAAAAATGTAGACGGAAAGAATGGGAGCCTGTAGAGAATTATCCTACGGAGAATTTCATGTATCATATACATGGGTTTGACAATCCTAACATACACCCACGAGTATCTGAAAACTACCCTTAAAACAAAAAATGTCAATTCTTCATGAAATTGACATTTTGAGCACTGTATTCTTGTCTTTTTCTACTTAAAATTATTAATATTGGTCTAATGGAACATTTATTATCATTGGTTAATTAATTTAAAATTATTTCAACAAACGGAATTTGTTTAATAATTGTTTTCGAACAAAATGTTTTCCCTCAAAATTGTTACTGTTAATCTAGTGGAATATTCAATAACATTGGTAAATTAATTTTTAATTGTTTAAACAAATGAATTTTGTTTAAATAATTTTTTTTCATTCGTGTTTTCCCTAAAATGATTACTATTGGTCTAGTGGACTATTTATTAACATTAGGTCATTCTGTTTCAATTATTTAAACAAAAGGAATTTGTTTAAATAATTTCGTGTTGATGATTTTTAAAATAAAAATTAGTACTGTTGGTATAGTCGAGTATTTATCAGTAATTATAATTAAATAATTAATTCAATAATAATTAATTTATCAGTAATATTAAAGGAATAATTTTTAATGAAAATTTTTTTTTATAAAAAAATAAATCAAACAATGTTGATAAACATTCCACTGAAGAAACATTAATAATTTTTGATAAAAAAATCATTTACAGAAATTCCATTTGTTTAAACAATTGAAAATTAATGAACTAATGTTAATAAATATTCCACTAGACCAATAGTAATAATTTTTAAGTAAAAAACGAAAAAAATTGAAACAAATTTCATTTGTTTAAATAATTGAAAATTAATTAAACAACGATAATAAATATATCCACTAGACCAATATTAATATTTTTAAGTAAAAAAATACAAGAATATAGTGTTCAATAGGTCGATTTCATGAAAAATTGACATTTTTTATTTTAAGGGTAGTTTTCAGGTACTCGTGGGGGTGTGTTAGGGGTGTCAAAACCACATGTCTGATAGATAGAATTCTTCGTTGGATAATTCTCTACAGGTCCCCATACTTTCCAGTCCAAAAGATTCATAAATTTGTCACTCGAAAATCTTCAGAAAACATTGAAGAGTTGAGAAAGAAGGCCGAAGAATTTTTTTACTGGTGTCAGACAAAAAATTAAAGAATTTTAATTAAAAAATGTTTATAATTCAGATTAAAGTGGCTAGCATCTGGAAATGCATTCAAGAGGAACTTTGGCCGTCGAAGGAGAAAAACAAGTGCAATGCCTTGTTCAGTCAGTGTCAGCAACAAAACATAGTTAAACAATACAACCACTCATATCAGGTGAAGGGAAACTTTTTTCACCGTTGTTTCTAGTCTTCAAAAAACAAAGTGGAATAAAAATCTGGGAAACTTACTTCAGGTATGAAAAATTACGAACAATTCATTTAATTTAAGCATGTGAATTCAAAAAACGATTTCTCAAATTACATTTACCATATATCACATTTATATTACATTCCCTTTAGATCACTTCAAAATTTGGTTGGAGAAAATACACTTTCCAAAAGTGGGACCAAATAGCGTTCTATTAATTGACGCATGGAGTTCTCATTGCCCTGGAATAGTAGCTCAAACTGCACCCGAGAACAAACGTGTCAATGTACAAAGAATACCAACAGGGACAACATGAAAAATTCAACCCCTGGATGCATATGGTTTTCGAATCTGGAAAAATTACGTACGGCACTTTTCCGATAGCGTTATCCTCATGAATCACGATGTCAATTTATATTTAAGAAATAATATTATTAAAATGCAACCTTTGGTTCGCAACCAATTATTTTCACCGAGGTACGTCAATTTGTTCAAACATTCTTGGTACAAAAGTGGGTACATTGTTGACAAACCAGAACATTTCAAAAATACAGTTGATTTTAGTTTCGGAGAATCTTGTGCAACACATTGTGAAATTCAAGGATGCCCAAATGTGACTGTCATTCGATGTTCATGATGTAAAAAAGCGTTATGTTTGAAACACTTTTTCGACGATTACCATTGTCGCTTCACGTTTAAATAGTAACAAAAATTGTGCACTCTAATGCTCATGAATGGTACATGTATTTAAAACTACAACAAAAATATAGATACAAGAAAATGTTCGAATTAACCATTTTCAAGTATTATGAGAAATTAATATTGTGTTAATTTTAATGGTGGAAAAATATATTGACAAAATTTCAATGGCTTGAAATTTTTGATGAGACACTTTTAATTTTGAAATTTTGATGTTCAGATTAGGATTCAGCGACTCCAAAAACTATAGGATACTCACTTTTATAGGAATCCAATAATTATTAAAATTTTTTATCAGCCGTATTGGATCCGCCATTTTTAATTTTTAAAATTCTGTTACCAAATTTGGATTCAGCGACCCCAAAAATTCCCGTATACACAGTTTCATCAGAATCGCACGTTGCTTATATGCATATATATGATCAAGTGTATTTATGGGTAGTCACCCCTTACAATATGATTTTTGGAAAAAATGTAAGAACACGTCAACTTACATTTGTACTGTTGGGTAATATGCATTGTTTCATATTTTTCCTTTTAATTTTATCTTACTATCCATTATTTTCGTCGTATGAAGGGGGTGGCTCACCCCCTAATTTTTTTGAATGAATTCAGGGAAAAAGGGTTTTTCATCTCTTATAATGTCGAAATTTTTCCAATTAGTTTTGTTAAAAAATATTATTTTCTTCTATGTGAACACAAACATATTTTGGGGGTTGTTTCACTCCCTTAAACCGTTTATTGACCGATGAGAAAAAATGCGTGCCCCTTAGTTTTTGGTTCCCTACAGCATATATCAAGATCATTAAAATCTGTGGGGGAAGGGGGCAGTTGGGGTACTTTCCTTGTGAGAAGCGTTGTTCGAGCGAGTTCGGGCTGAGAGCGGTGGCCCTAGGACCTCGGGGTCGAGAAGGGGTTACACAACCATGCGTAAATATTGCTGTGAAACCAGGGCTGTTTACACACTATTTACTTTCGGACGCCCTAGAAATAGCTTTAAAGCCAATTTCAAACAATGCCTGAATTATATTAAAACCAGATTCGGGTGTATAAGATTTCTAATAATTCACTTTCGTCTCAAATATTTTGCATACAATTATTTTTTATTTACAATTAGTTAATAAATAGATTATTATTTGTTAATATTAAGTATTATATTCACATTTAAATTGCATTACTTTATTTTTTTCTGAAATCTCAGCGTGAAACACATAGTGATCCGCATTAGGGTCCGGGCCCAATACTAGATCACCAACAATCTAATTTATAAATAAATTTTATTATTATTTTTATTGCTTGACTTTATTTTTGAAGATTCTCTTTTTGATGATGAGCTAGGTTATAACCTGCTCTGAAAATGATCCGCATTTGGACCTTGAATCCAAATGTGGATCAAAATTATACATACATACTCGTTCCCTTGTCCTATAGCTGTATACAAAAAATAAATCGAAAGTTCCTTTTTCGAAAATTGGTTGAAGTTACAGTTTTTGAGTTAATTAAATATTTAAGCTGGATCAATCAGAAGCGCGGTATAAACATACGTGCGTGCGTGAAATAACGTTTTAACACATTCGGAAAATCACCATCAAACTGGCATCGATCTGAATTTACTTGAAGGGGTCTTACGACATTTTTCTTCATCCCTTACTTAGGGAAAACAACTTTTTTTTGCAGTAATCAAGATCTTTAGAACTAATGAATTTTTGGTAAAATAAAAAACACGACCATTAGAGCCACACAGATCTGAATTTAATTCGACGAGGGTTAGAAATTTTGTTTCTTCCCCGATTTAAGTTTTGGATAAATTTAATAACAAAGGGAATGCTGTTCCAAAATCTCCAGCAAAAATTACTCACGGAGAGAAGAGCAGTTGGAACATAATTCCCTTTGTCACAAATTTGATCAAAAAATCATTGGGCTCAAAGAACTTTAATAATGAAGAATTCATCGATCTCGATAAGTAGGAGATGGCAAATATTTATAACACTTTCCAAGTAAATTCAGATGAGTTTCACTGCGAGGGTGTGTTTCTGGGGATGTTAGAACATGATCCTCTTGGCCATTCAGTTTATCTAAAAATCATTGGGCCCGAACATCTTAATTACTGTAAAATTAAGATAGGTGTAACTGCAAATTTGTATTCCTGCGGATGTTAGAACATCATCCTTCTAATGATTTGAGTTATTAAAAAAATATACTTGGTCCAAAGAAATTGATACCTGAAGAAAATGTTAGACTTTGTTTTTGTGTAGCCGGATATGTAAAAAGTCTGCGTAAAACTAAAAAACTGAATATTGTACCTTAAGGGCATGCTCTTCATGACCACGTGACCAAACTAGTCCCCGGTTACGAATATTTTTTTTGTGTTCACGGTGTCCACACGGATTGAGATATCGTGTTTAAAATTTGACAGGTTAAATAAAAAGCACTAAAGAACGTTTGTATACATCAATATGTTCATAGTTTTAAAGAAATTTTATTTATAAATCGATGAAATAGGATATTACCATTCGAGTTATAGCACTTGCAGATAATTTTTGGTTTGATGCATTTCGGATTTTTTGGTTCGCGTATATTGAGCACTGACACCCATTTTGTACTATACCGTCTAAACCTTAAAAAAATTAATTTAAGCAATAAAATTTGCACATTCGTTGCAAATCAACAAATAAGTATCTGCATACACGTAACCTATCATTATTTTTGGAGCATTTTTAGAGATTTCTAGCGAAGAGAAAAAGAAACTTTGAACGTTGATAACGTCGAGATCATGTGAATAAGTTTATTCATAAAATTTTTGTGTGGAGAATGAAATGATTTTCGTTTTTTTTTGGTCTTCACTACGCCCACATGGAATGAGATATCGTGTTCAGGATTTAGGAAGTTATACCGAAAGGACTAAGGAACGTTTGTTTATATCAAAATGTTTATAATTACTAAGAAAGTTTTCTAGTGAAATACTATAGGAATAGGGAAAAAACTTCGATAAAGTAGAGCCTCGATTTAAAAAAATCGAGGAACATCTTAGAATGTGATACTCAAAAATCCGTCCAAGTCCCATCTTGAGATCAGCTGATCGATTCAACGTCAAAAATAAGACGTTAAGAATTATGGAAGTTGGAAAATTCCGAAAAGGAAATTTAATCACATTTCTGGTATTGCTATATTTACAATTTAAAATTTATCTTTTACTTTTAGGACCAAAAAAATGAAAATCATTCTTCTTTTTTTCTCCGCTAGAAATCGCTAAAAATGCTCCAAAAATAATGATAGGTTACGTGTATGCAGATACTTATATGTTGATTTGCAACGAATGTGCAAATTTTATTGCTTACATTAATTTTTTAAGGTTTAGAAGATTTAGTCCAAAAATGGTGTCTGTGCTCAATATACGCGAACCAAAAAATCCGAGATGCATAAAACCAAAAATTATTTGCAAAGCGCTATAACTCAAATGGTAATATCCTATTTCATCGATTTATAAATAACTTTCTTTAAAACTATAAACAAATTCATGTATGCAAACGTTATTTAGTGCTTTTTATTTAATCTGTCAAATTTTAAACGCGATATCTCAATCCGTGCGGACACAGTGAACACCAAAAAAATGCCCATAACCGGGGACTAGTTTAGTCACGTGGTCACGAAGAACATGCCCTTAAGAGGTTCCGAGTTACAATCAACCAGGGACCCGAATATTGTTTTAAACGTTTTTTCTTTTGCTTAAAATCACTGATTTTCAAAAATTATTCTGTGCCTTTAGTTTTATTAGTTTTATGAGAAAGTGTCCCACAGATGAATGAAATTAAAGTTAATTTCCAGTCATTAAAGAAAAGAAACAATGGATTTGAAAAGCAATTACTCTAAAAGATGGTTAGAAAATATTGTTAACGCTTTTAACGAGAAATCATGATAAGTATTTTATTTTTATGTTCCAGGTAAAATGCTGCTCATTTTCGTGTTCACATATCAATTCAAACATATCACGTACAATTTGTTTCAACCATGCCCATCTATTTCATGATTAAAAAAAGTAAGGGTGGAAAGGTTGAATATTTAAGGTAACTTTTGAGGGAACTTGAAATTATTTATTCTAGTAACTGTAATTTAATTAGTGTTTTGTTTCGTTTGTTAAGTAACGTAACTGTCACGAGTTCCTTAAAAATAGTCACTTGCACTACATTTAATAGGTCAGGAGAGACGCTACATTATAAAATGCACTACAGTAGACTCTACGCCACTTCTCCTTTTCGGGACTGTAGGGGAAGCGAACAGGAAGTGTCAGATAACCCTCTCTCCTGCGTCAAGCCGCGTTCGGCGCAGTAGGCGTAGCCGGCCGCGTATGCGTGTGATGAGACAAGGAGTGAGGGTAAGCGAACGAAGGAGAAATCGGGAAACGAGAAGTGTCGTAGCGAGAACTATCATAGAGTCTAATGTATATGCAATTATGTGTAAATCTAAAAAAAATGTGGCTTAAGGCGATCTAAAGTTACCACATCATAGCTGTCCTCTCAGCGACCTTTTCTATTTTTCTGCGCTGGTCTCGAACACGAAGCTGGACCGGGCCCTGTGGCTCTCAACCGGTGGCTTCTACATTATGTTATAGTGGTACATTTAAATTGAATCGTGTATGAATTCTGTTCCGCACTGCCATGGAGGTCGAGTCGAAGGCGCTTTTTTTACGTGCTAATCCCCAATAGGCCTGGTCCACTTGACAATGGAGCATGCACCTTCACTCATTCCCACTACTAGTTAGTCTTACGGAAAATATCTTAGCAATAGAGAGTTCTTAAATCTACCGATGTAAGACTTTTCTGGAAATTACTGTATATAAATATGCCAGAGTCATACAATTTTCTTGCCGATAGTAAACAAAATTCTTCTTTAAAAACGCCTGCAGATAGTTAAAAATGTATGTAAATCATAAAAAAAGAAATCCACATGTATCGTTAACAATTAGACTCCATACATATTTAATTTAGTATAAATATCATAAACAAATTTCTTAAAGTGACGTAGAGTAACGTACGTTACTTTGCATTGTAGTTACCCAAAAATTTCAACACGTTAACGCGTCTTCGAATCGACCTCCATGATAGTGCGGAACAGAGTTCATACACGATTCAATTTTAATGTACCAATGTAACATAATGTAGAAGCCGCCGGATGAGAGCCATAGCACCTCGTCCAGCTTCGAGATCGAGACCAGTGCGGAACAATAGAAAAAGGCCGCTGAGAGTGCAAGTATGATGTGATACCTTGTAAGCATGATTTGGTACTTCGACATCACCTTCAGCCAAAAATGCGTTAGACCTATTAGCCATAGTCCGTTTTTCCCCTAGATGCGGAAATTCCCTAGAAATTCATATTTTTTGGGTATGGCATTGACAGTGGATTTGAAGTTGTCTAGAAAAAAATTCGGCTTGCTATCTTTACGTATTTGGTTGCGCTGAATACGAATCTGACATTAGAGTTTCCCCATCCCGTCAGGAGTTTCTCCCTAGTCGCGGAAAATGCTCTAGAATTATTTCTTCAGAATTATTTCATACCCGAAAGAGCTGATTTTTTAGAAAATTTTCCACTTCTTGCTGGAAAACCTGGGGCGCTGGGAGGAAACTAATGACAAATACACATTTAGCACACAAAAATACAGAAAGATATTATGCCTGACTTGTTACCGGACAATTTAAATACCTTAGATAATTTCATACCCAAAAAAGATGATTTTCTCGGAAATTTTCTACCTCTGGGAAAAAACCTGACGTGCTGAGGGAAAACTAATGTCAGATTCGTATTCAGCGCATCAAAATACATAATGATATTATGCTCTGTTTGTAAATGATTTCATACTAAGAGTAATTTATACCCAAAAAAGCTGATTTTATGTAGGGAATTTTTCGCGTCTAGAAGAAAACCCTAATGTGCTGGCCAAAAACTAAGGTCAGCTTCGTTTTCAGCAACCCAAAATATATGTAGGTACCATACTCTGATCTCTCGCGCATGGCACTTTTTTTGGGCCTGTGTAATTTTTAATAATCCTTTGAGGGACAAATGTCTCTTATATATCACTATAATTTCACCAAGTTTCATTAAAATCGAACAAGCACTTGCAAATCCTAACCCTTCTGACATATACAAGCCCTTATACGCAAAAATTGATCCAATTCC
The DNA here is from genome assembly GCF_010883055.1 of Belonocnema kinseyi. Classification (NCBI taxonomy): domain Eukaryota; kingdom Metazoa; phylum Arthropoda; class Insecta; order Hymenoptera; family Cynipidae; genus Belonocnema; species Belonocnema kinseyi. Next base: position 143,370,835 of record NC_046660.1, read on the forward strand.
ATTTATAAGGTTGAAAGTTTATCGCAGGACATCTAAAAAACGACTTTTTTTTGCAAAAAAAAACACAACTTTTAAGTTCTTCGTAAAAATGCTAATGGGACTGGAACATTATTTTAGTTCTTTTTTAGTTTTATGCAGAATTTGGTCGCTTTCCTTTTGGTAAGGAAAATTTTTAACCTCACATCAGATACACAGGAAAGCAACCATCTACTCAAATATCCTTTCGGGCTATACAAACAACGTATTTGGCAATCGATCCGTTCTATATGTTTTAGGGCATAAATATAGAAACTCACAACGGTTTTATAAACAAAAGAATGAACTTTGTACTTAATTCCGAGCAAAAGTACCGAATTCTCGAACTATAAAGAATAAAAGGTCCAGAAAGGATGCAGCATGTCAAGTGTACACTTACTTGTTGAATTGTTCGTAGCATGATTCGCAAACTCTAACCTCTTTCTCAAAACCAAATTTCGGTAGTGTAGAAACTTTGCTAGAACATTGTTGACAGAAAACCTGTCCACATGCTCGGCAGTGATGTTTCCGTTGGACGATACTAAAGGTCACGCGACAACGATGGCACATAGTTCCGTCAGCCCACTCAGGAGCAGTATCTGCACTAAACATGGCGTCGCTTTCCTTTAATGCTGGAAACTTATGACCTTCGGTTTTCATAATATTTACTGTATCCTGAAACAAAACAAAAATCATTTATATTAGATTAAGCATATACTAAAGCGAGGTTAATTATACTTAATTGTACTAATGATAAGCTATTTCTAAAAAGAATTTTGCATTATAAAATTCTGATGTTCAATTAAATCTAAGAACAAAATTCAACGTCCAACTGACGGGGTTAGTACCTGTTTATCAAACATATTTTCGGTCATTAAACTTAGGATTTAAGCCTCCAAACCTATCACTTTTAAATTTGGAGCATTTCAAACTCAATTCATAATTAAGTATTTCACTCTGTAATTAAAATAACGGGACAGTTATTTCAGTTTTTGCGGCAAAAATACTGTTTCCAGCACTCAAGAGCTATTAAAGTTAACCTTTCAAGTGCGCAGCTAACACCGCGTATAACTAATGTCGAGCAAAAGATTTTTCTCTCTCCTGGACAAACGTCCAGGTAGATGCAAGTACTTTTAATAAAAGTCGGATGCAGCCGCAGATTATCACTGGGTGCGATAACGGTTCATAAGTAATTCTAGGCCTTCTTTAAAAGATCGTAAACCTACAACGTAAATGGCAGCGTTATACGGATAAGGCCAATTTTCATCTGAGATGATCGTCTTATGAGGAGGCCCGTAAAAATGGGTGCTTGACAAGTCGGAGTGGATGCGTTTAGCGGTGGTGACTTGGCAAAGGTGTCAATTTTGAAAGTTAACTAACGTGACTCGAATAAGGTTGAAAATTAGTGTACATGTAGGGGATGGAATTAGAAATAGCACCTGCGTGGTTTCAGGCACTTACCAACATGCAAAAGTGCTGTCAGGCGGGTTCAAAGTCGCCGGAAATTGCTTGAAATTGATTTTACAGGAAAAAGCTTCAAACAAAAGTTGGTCCACTCCCAGAGATGCATATTTTTATTATTATATCATTTGTTGATAAAACTGATACATTTGAAGAAAACATCGATTAAAGAAATACCATAACGATGTTTTCTCCAAATGTATCAATTTTATCAAAAAAATTAATTAATAATGAAAACTTTTGTTTGAAACTTTTTCCTGTAAAATCAATTTCAAGAAATTTCACCTGAATTTCCGGTGACTGTGAAGCCGCCTGACAACACTTATGTATCCAGGTAAGTGCCTGAAAATGCGCAGGTGTTATTTCTAATGTCATCCCCTATATGAACACCAATTTTCAACCTTATCCGAGACACGATAGTTAACTGTCAAAACTGACACATTTGCCAATTCGCCACCGCTAAACGCATCTACTCCGACCTGTAAGGTTCCCATTTTTACGTTCCTCGTCATAAGACGAACATCTCAGGTGAAAATTGCCCTTATACGTATCACGCTGCCATTTACGTTGTAGCCTTACGGTCTATAAGGGGATTAAAACGACTAGCGTTTTCGCAACATCTAAAACATATGTCTGTGAGGACGCATTGTTTAATGTAATATTGAAACCATATAATCTAAAGCCAATTTTACTCGCGGGAGCAAAGCGAGTTTTTCGAAAAATGTTCTTGTTTTTTTTTCGTAATTGAAGGTTGGGTGTCTTTTGGCGCTTGCAAAACACAAAGCCCCAGCTAACAGAGTATGCCGTGCTGCAGACACCCGGTTAGATTTAAGTGACATAAAATCTTAAATTAATGAATTTTTGTCGCTTTGAGTAATATATAATAATATAATATAATACAATGATAAAATAGAACTAATAACATATAACAATATAATAGGTAAATATAATAACATGATAATAAAACTGTAAAAAATCACATAAAAATAATATAAAGAGAGCCTCAGTGGCTCTGTTGATTAGGTGCTCGGACGTCACTTTACAGGTCCAGGGTTCCATTCCTGCGCCGGTATCTCTGAAAATTTTTCTATGTACCTTTACCAAGGTTCTGCGTGTTCGGGCGCCACCTTCAAATTTAAGTCCCCCCATCATACACTTGACTGCAATTCCGGTCCGTGAATGATAGGTCGAAAAAAAGGCTTTTCTTATTACGTCAAATTATAAGCCCACTGCTCTTAGCATATTACTTGATTGCATTACAAAAATGCGTCCATAAATGATAATATATATCGGGACAGCCCCGTGCAGACTATTCAAAAAATGAAATCCCACCTCTAACAAAAATGCAGACAACATATTGGGCTGTAACTATCTTAAGCCTAAACCATTACTTCAATATAACATATAATACGGGTAGGCTCATCTTTGAAATATGTTCTTTCATAAATATAAATACTAGCAATACTAGTTGATGCATTAAACCGTTTTCGATATCATTAATTTCAGGGTGGAGGGGGGGGGGGGCATGATGAAGGTAACCTCTGGGAAGAATTGCGAAGAACTGTGAAGATCTGTTTAATATTCGAATTTTTGCATTGAATACATTTTTCGTATGGTAACTTCAAGTAACCTGAAAATTACAAAGTTTGGTTTTACGAAAAAAATTATTTAACTAAACTGTCCTCGCCCCCTCATATACACTTCTTGTAAAAAAATATACTATGTGGTATTTACAAAATATATACTGCTATTATTTATGAATCATAATGGGGAAATTGAATTCTGAAGTTATAGCTTCTTACCGATACATCCTCATAAAAGAACATTTCTCAAGAATAAACGTACGCACATTCTTCAGAAAGGTTTTAAAAATATTTAATTAATTTATACTTTTTTCATTTACTCTTACTTATTAATTAAACATTTGAAATGATTTTGACGGTAATAAAAAAACTGATTTTGACGGTAATATAAAAACTTTCTTACCGGCAAAAAGGAGGATATTATATATATTTTAGAAAAATTATCATTAAATGTTATTACTATTTATTTTTATCATTGTATTATATATATATATATATATATATATAACCGAAGGGCCTATGACAAAGCCACCGAACGCGTCCTCGGGTTGCGGATAGAGGGTCCCTGTACCAAAGGTTTCTGCTGAATATGATTACAAAAATAAATAGGCAGTCGCGGACAATTGTCCAGGGGTGGTCCCGAAGGAATTAACCCCCAAGCGGAGGTGTGAAAACCGTTCCGAAAGCTGAATGGCACCTGAATGGCTCTACAAGGATTCCCTAGCTTCTCGTGGAAACAACAATGACAACACCAAACATAGTTGTAGTAAGTGCGGTTCAAAACAACAGAACGCGCAGGGCTCCCGACAATGGGTCGGCCAACAATGCCGACCAATCTAGAGCTGGGGGAGACAATGAAAATGGATTCAATGCGATGGATCGGCGGGATCTCGCGACCTTTCGGTGGACGGAGCAACTGAATTATGACTTGCTGGAGTGCTACGATGCGAGTGTGGCCCGTGAACGGGGTTACATGGCACGGCTGCATGCTCTGTGGTGCGAGAAACACCCGGAGCTATCGCACTTTTCGCAGCAACGTCTGCGAAACCATGCTGAACTACTCCGTAAAAGGGGCCATGTAAGCGGAACGCCTACTCTACCAAAGCTAGAACAAGCCGGTAACAAAGAAAGAGAGGCGACACTAAGACCAACCGCGGGCAGGCATCCAATAGATGAAGAGCGATGCTACACGACCCGGAGAAACATCAACACTAAGGTTTCTCTCAAGCCTAAAGATCTGGCTGAAATGGATGACGAGCTTCGTGGACATTTGTCCGGTGAATCCGACCTCTGGGCTATCAATTATTGTGTGTATAATGCAGCGAGAGCTTTGGTCGATGCGAACCGTAAAACAAAACCAACGGCTGATCATAAGACCAAAAGACGAATGCATCAACTTGCCATAAAGATAGGCTGGGAAAGACAGTACGCGTCCCGCATTCAATGTGTGATTGACTACATCACATCTGGCAGGAATTTTACCGCAAAGGTTCGAAAGTTCGCGCGCGAACTCTGGACCCCTTATCACACACTTAACAAGTTAAAGCTGCTGACCATCAGGCAGCATATTGTTGAGAGAATACGGATACTATCGGACGCTAAGAGAAGTCTAGAGCGGAGGGAGAGGTGGATCAGAGAAAATCTACAGTTTCTCTCTGACCCATCTCGACTCTTCCAAAACCCTCCAGTTACTGTCGAACACCCA
>NC_046660.1:143375698-143382487 GCF_010883055.1 Belonocnema kinseyi
ATATACAGTAAGGACGTTTACTATGTAGTCATAGGGAATATAATGATATAACTTTAGCTCATTACAACCCGCCGTGCATCTGTGTAATTCAAAAAAGTAGGAAATAGGCGATTTTAATTCAGTTTTTAAATCCCCCGCGCTCGAGATCTTGCGCTTATTGGCCAAACGCTTCGAGCCTCAGATGACGTGCGCAAAAGACGTACAACCTAATTCTGAAAGAAGGTTATGTTCCCCAGGATTCACCACGCATTCCAGATAAATAATAAGGTACAAATTAAAAACAATGTTACACAATATTAGAATGTCTTCACAAAAATTCTCGGGTCGTGATTTCTTTGGGACTTTTTTCTTAAATCTTTGTTTGCGAAATCTTCCCGTGTGGAAATTTTGGTTCGCTAATATCACTGAATTATTTGAAATCTATAATTAGTACAAAAAATCTTCTAAAATGCTTTGAAAACTTTTCAAATCTTTTAAATCTTTTAACATCATTTAAATCTTTTAAAATATTTTAAATCTGGTGTACTTTGACCTTTTCAAAATCTTTGAAACACTTTACATCTTTCAAAAGTTTTAAAATCTTTGTGAAATTGTTATGAAATATTTACAATCTGATATACACGCCTTTATAAAATGTTCAATATCCTTTTAAATATTCAAAAATCTTTGAAACATTTTGAAATCTTTAACATTCTATAGTAGCGAAAACGAAATTTTCAAGGTCAGATCTGATTCATAGTTGCAATTTTTATAATCATACAGATTACAATTTTCGTTGCAGTTAGTCAAAATTGTTTGATTCCCATATTTAATTCAATAAGTAAAACAACAGATTTTATCACCAATTAATTACGTACAACCTGCGGATATTCACTTTATTTAATTAATTAATTTCGAAGCACAAAACGATTTTGACACTTGTCAAACGTCAAATATCACTCACGTACCGTTACATTGTTAAAAATCAACTATAATTTTTAAGAAAGTACTTAATGCAGTACTTAATGCAGTGTTTTAGCTGTCGCGTTGAATTTTACAAGCGTAAAAAGACGCACAATTTTCAATTACAAAAAAAAAACAAGAACATTTTTTGAAAAAAATCACTTCGGTCCCGCGAGTGAAATTGCTTTAGATTATGTGAGTTTAATATTACATTGAACAATGCATCCTCCAAGATGTATTTTGAATGTAGCGAAGCCACAAGTCGTTTTATTCCTCTCAAAAGACATTAGCTGAGGATTGCCGGGACTTGGACTTATGCCTTACCACTGCTAGAAGTAAAAGGATTGAAATCATCCATTTTAATTTCTCAGCTATCCAAAGATATTTGTTCAAATACATCTTCTTTACTCCTTGATCTGTGTGTCACCTATCACGGGTAGAAAATGTGTTTGTCGTAATAATTTGCTATTCTCCTCAATTATCTATGTAACGATGTATTGCCTATCTGTTTCAATCCTACGATTTCAAACCGCCTACATATCTTTACCCATCCGCGTACATCTTGTCCTATCCTTTTCTATACATGTCGGTTACAATCTTTCAATCTTTATTTTTTAAATTGTCTCTCTACAACTTCTTTTGGATAAAACAATAAATTTTATCGTTTTAAATGCGTTTTTTTCCTATTCCTTTGAATAGTTTCATTTTCAGCAGAAATTAACTTAAATAATGATCAGAAATTGCAACTTTGTAACAAACTAACAAATGGTACAATTGTTATTAATTAAAATGTAAACAATTAGGAGTTGTTGGCGGATGACCAAATGTGATAGAAAGGGGTTAGTTTTAAGTCATTTAGGTAGTTAATGCTAAGCCGAAAAACGGAATTTTCAGTATATGAAAACATTAAACGAAATGAATTTGTTTATAAATATTTGAGAAAAAATATATAATCGTTATTTCAGTGTCTTAACAAGTTACAAAAATAGTGTATTTTCTAATTAAGTTATTTGCTAAAGCTGTTATTATCAACAATAAAAATAGTTAATTGTCATACAAGTGATTTAACTTTAAATATAAGTTATTTTCAGTGCATTATATGTAAGGAACGAGGGTTTTTTTTTATCGAAAAAAACCAAATATTGCAATTATTGATTAGGTTTAAGTAATTAATAATATTATCGCAATAAAAAATATAACAACTAAGTATTATTTTATATTCATTTTTAGTTGATTTGCTAAAAACGCTGACTAATCTAAAGGAAACTATTTTCATCCCATGATTTATTTAAAACAAAGTACTCAACAAAATATCAATGATACATTTAAAATATACCCTAAAACCAAAATTACCAATAAAAGGGGAATAACCTCAATCTCGGCAGCTTATAGTCTCGGATTTTTTTTCATATATTTAAAGCACTCGATGAGTCGCAGGGTTCAGTTTTTAGGAATAAAATATGTTAGACGTAAATTAGCTGGTTTGTAACCCGCCGCCAGCGTTTGATGGTATTATAACATTATTCTTTATATGAGTATTATATTTATTTGTCGAAAATCTGAATTTATCGAGCCAGATTCATTTTTTTGTGAAAAATAATTGCTTCTCAACTTAGTTGTATAGATCGTCCTTCTTGTAGAATTTTATCCATAAGAAATTGGACTTTTCTATTGGAATTATATGCAAATGAAGCTATATTCTATATGGAAATGAGCCCAAAGAAGCGAAATTGAATTTCCATTAAATTTTTCGTCATCGATCAACATTACTTTTGCATATTATACTTTTAGATTAATATTATCCTTTCTCTACGTTGTTCAGTATCTTTGAAGTTTACAAATTATTTTCTTTTCTATTCAAATTACGCATATAATATTTCGCAGCTTGGATTTCATGTTTCTAATTATAATTTTTCTCCTTTCCCTTTCCCTGAGGAACGACTAGAAGTTCTTTTAATAATTGACTCTACTAAATGCGACTAAATTTCATGCAAAGTTCAATGCGATGTTTTTGCAGACTAAATCTCATTAGATGAGTTCCCATATGGCGACGGGTTAAAAATCCAATTGGGTGTTCTAGCATTTCAACACGTCACCAATAAAAATAGTATGCCAACTTCTTGCTCCTAGTTGTTCTCTCGCGCTTCACATTGCTGTGCAATATACTATTGACAATCATTTTTTCTCGTTTGTATCGCTTGGTTTGAAATCAATTCAGGGTGTCCGCACTATGTTCCTTGAGCTCGCATATATTGACGGGTTGAAAGATGATCTTCTAATGCTGCTTAGAATTAATTAACCGTAAAATCCCACGGAGCAGGGAAGGAGGTAAAAAAAGAAACATACCTTACATTTTGTTTGAAAAAAAATATTTGCCCTGTTTTATTATCGTTGAGTTTAAATGAATACTTACGTTCTAGTCGTCCCTGAAAGCATGAATGGTTCCTATACCTATGATCGCTCAGTCGGAGAACAAAATTCCGAAAACAGATTTAAATACAAAAAATCAGAGAGCCTCACGCCAAAAACTGCTTCTCGTTGAAGAACATCGCCGACTGCCTACCTGTGCGTTCCTTCTCATCGAGAGTTATCTTCTTAGATCATGAGTGGTGCCGTTGCCACGGGTCTGTTCATCTACATATTTCGAGTTGTCATACACGCAAATACTCTGGTTTCACATAACCCATGCATATGACATATATTACCCTGTCGCCAAAGGATTCGCTAGTCGCTCAGTAGCGCATCGCTCAGATTTTCTCCTGCTCTAATTAAATTGAATTAATATGATTAATGGAATCATACTGCACTGCGTAATAATGTTGTCACTCGTCGTATATATAATTTCATTTAAATATATTGAAATTAATTTAAATAATAATATAAACAATCTTTTTTTCGTAAGCAAAAATGAATGTCGGATTCAAACGGATATCGGTACATTGACTTCTAGAAATTAAATGGATAGGGGCGGATTCACACTTAACGTATTGAGAAGTATTCAAGCGAATTGGGATTTCATTTCATGTATTGTAAAGTATTCAAGTGCATAAAGATTGCAAGATATAATAACGGATAGAATACGGTTGAAAGGGAAGTAAAGTGCGCATTAAAACGGATTCAAAATTTCGATCCACTTCAATCCGTTAGAATAAGTTTATGTCTGGCAGGGACGCCCTCGCGGTCGCCGGGTATTTTAAAAAAAGGTAGAGTATAAAGGTATTAAACCTGAGTGCTGTGAGACTTAAATGGTCCAGTCTTACGTAATAACAATAATAATTGAGTTTAACAGAACTATTCAGGATAACAATTTTTTTAAATAATTAAAATTCTTTCCATAACTTTAAAGAGATATATTTATCCTGAGGTTTTATTCTTTTATTATGCACAAATAATCAATGGAACGACAGTCACTAAAAAAATTATTTTGAAGGATGTGAAGTGGTAAAAGGCGAGGGGCTAATCACTCTCAAATCAGTCTAAACGTTAAAATTTAACGCCCACCTTACTGACGTTATTGACATTAAAAAGAACGTACGCGCCTTATTCGCTTTAACTGAAACCGTCATACTGCAGCAGCGATCTGACTTCTAGCGGACGCTCCTTATGAGCGCTATTTAGACTAACCGCAGTAACCGCGCGTAGAAACTCTAGTATCGCCCTTATACGAGTCCTTATATTAATTATTTCGTATGTTTGAGAAATTATTTGAGTTTGATTTCCTATTAGTATTTTCGTCGAGATTTTCGTGTATTGTTCCTTTCATCAATAATATATCTGTAAACTAACTTTTAAATATATACAATTTATTTTTCGGAACGAGGACGAATAATTCTGACTTCCAGCTCGATGAAATAATTATAATTATAATTTCAAATCAATATTTTCGAGGGTCCATTAATCTAGCACCTCGAGAACCGAATTTCGAAATTCTTCATAGCTCAGAATTTTGGTCCTTTTCTTAGATTTTTTTGTGCGCAATGTACAATTTTTAGGGTTCTTACTTTTTTCAAAAAATTAGTTTTCTTGTAGAAGTGTTACCTTACGTAAGCCTGGCACTTCCACATCCAAAAATAATAAAAATAATAAAAATCCAATTACACCCGAATTTTGGGTGAACTTTCAAATTAGCACATGAATTTTGGCGAATTTGCATCCAAAAAGATAAATTGTCAACAAAAAATTTGATAATTAAATTTTCAGGTGAAACAATGTTCAACCAAACTAATACGTAATTTACTCGATTGCAATGTGAAAATTTATTTTAAAAATTAAAATTTTTTTTTTATTTGAATTTTAAGTAAGAAAAAAGTATCGCAAGTTGGTCGACGGCACAAGAAAAAAACTATAAATTATGAAGAAATGAAATGCACTTCCCGCACCAAAAATAAAACTCAGGACAATTCCTGGATTTTTTCAAATTTCCGGATTTCCTTAAATTTCGCACCTTGCACACCCTGACATTGTATTTTTATTCATCAATAATTGATTATTACTTTATTAGATTTGAATATTTGATCGATGGTTTCCATTTCTTCATTAAAAAAAATGAAAATGAACAAATACACAAAAACTAGTAATTATGACTTACTCCCTAGTAAATTTTGTGATTTTTGCTTTATTTTTCAACGTTACATGTTTTACGAAATTGCTTATAATTAACTAATTACTCTCTGACTGTTTCAAAATAGTACGAGATACAAATACATACAGTTAACACACAGCTTGTTCATTGACTCGTTTTTCCCCTTCAAAATATTATAAATACTGTGCAGTCGATCTACTGTTGTGCCGCGAGACATAACGTCGACTCGTTTGTACACGCAAAGGGTCGCTTTATAAGATAGCGCGATACACTATTTTCGTTATTTTGTACGTTATTCACGTTCCGAACACTATTTTCCTTCTCTTCTTTAAATTTGCGTTCGAGTTACGAAAAATACCTTATTTTCTTTACGCTTCTTACTGATCGGTAAAAGGTTAAATTTTTTTATTTATTATCGACATAATGGAATATAATTTTTTAAAACTGTTTATAACCCATTAAAAATGCCTGAAACAAAATTATTTTAAAAAATATACTTCTTTTAAACAAAACAAAAGCTTGGTGGAACGAACCTGTTTAACTAATGGATAGCTTTTACAGGCGATTTTTGTTAGTTTGTACACGGAAAAAAATTTAGGCGGAGACGGGTACCAGATACGATAGAACCAATATTGTCCTTGTGGACCTGACATCTGTCCGTTCAAAAATGGAACTACGGTGGTTCAATGCTTCGAGAGCCCGCTTGATTCGACTAGTGAACGCACGATGTACCAGTGTCCAGGCAATATGGATCCTGTAGATGCGGTACCAAAATAATCCCACACGGGGAACGCGTGCTGTTCGATGCTCGTATACCAGCAGTTCGTAAGAAGCGTGACACGATACGCTAACGCATTGCGAGCTGTATTACCGAACTGCTGGTATACCAGCCTCGAAAAGCATGCGTTCCACGTATGGGATTACTGTGGTCTCGCATCCGCCGAATCAATGTTGTCTGGACACTGGAACGACGTGCATTAGCTAGTCGCATCAAGCGGGCCCCCGAAGAATTGAACCACCATAGTTCCATTTTCGAACCGATAGAGGTCCAACACATGCGAACAAGATTGGTTCTATACAGTGGTGTAATCCTAAAAAAAAGTGGCCTGCCGACACATTCATAGAAACTTTTGAACACACACACACACACACTATATATATATACTTGCTAGAGTGCTACGATGCGAGTGTGGCCCGTGAACGGGGTTACATGGCACGGCTGCATGCTCTGTGGTGCGAGAAACACCCGGAGCTATCGCACTTTT
>NC_046660.1:143382587-143384793 GCF_010883055.1 Belonocnema kinseyi
TTTCAGAGAGGTGTCTTTCAGGGCGACACCATGAGCCCACTCCTCTTTTGCCTTACATTATTGCCACTATCTCTAGCACTACGCCATTCCGACGGGTATTTGAGCGGCAAACCTGCAGATCGAAAGTACAAGGTCACTCATGTATTTTACATGGGCGATCTTAAGATCTATGCTAAAAACAGATAGCAACTGCATCTAGCTCTGGGGATTGTCGAACGATATACTAAGGAAATTGGAATTGAATTTGGGTTAGACAAATGCGCCAAGGTTTATTTGAAGCAAGGAAAACTTAATGGTATCCCTGAAGATCCTGAGCTCGTTGATAGAAGCGCCATACGACACCTTTGCGCTGCAGAGACTTATACATACCTGGGCGTGCCACAGAGCCGCATTCAGGATGTGACATCTATAAAGTATACTCTCCGAAGCAGATACAAACGTCTCATCCGACAGATTTGGTCTTCTGAACTGTCGGCGAGGAACAAAGTATCTGCAACGAACATTCTTGCTGTCCCGGTACTACTCTATTCATTTGGAGTAGTTCCATGGACGAAGAACGAGCTCAGATCTCTTGATATCGGGACAAGAAAGGTTATTCACATGAACAAAAGCATACATCTTAAGTCTTCCGTTCCGCGACTGTACATTTCACGCCGTCAAGGGGGTCGCGGAATATTGAGTCTTGAATGTCTTCACAACAGGATTATTCTGGGTACGGCACATAGAATTGCAAATGGAAGAGACCCTCTTCTTAAAATGGTCAGGAATCACGAGGAAGTAGGCAAAGGAGCATTTCTGTACAAAGCAGCGGAGGAGGTTGCTGAAATAGGGTCCACGAGCCTTTTGCTGGATCGTCGTATTGATTCCTTTACAGACTGTAACCACCTATCTCACGGTTGTGAGACGTGGTAATGGCTGAAATTTTACCACGATTTCGCTGGAAGCGGGTGCAATTTTTCAAATTAGCACCCGCTCCCGGCGAAATCCTGCGGTTGTCCTTATGACAAATTTTTAATTATATATATATTCTTTTTATGGTGCTTCGTTGTCCTAAAGTTGGGTTTCATTTGGTTTAAAAAAAAATTATATTCTCAATATTGGGCAAATGGCTCTTTTAATACTGACTAGAAACATTTTCTGAGCGACAAATAAGTGGCGCGGCACCTCCAGGCCCCACCAGTCCTAGACCACACCACTGGTTTGATAGTATTTGGCAACCGCCTCCGCCCAGATATTTTTCCGTGTAGTTACAATTAATAATAAGTAATCTATAGACAATCGCGATGAAATGACAATAAGTTAATTCATATTATTATATTTGGTAGAAAGGTCTGAATATCAGCCTCCAACCTTACACAAATACTCAAGATCCTACTGAGTAGTGATTACTCCCTTTATCCTCCGGTGCAGATAAAAGGTCAGACAAAATATTAGTCCATAGCGCTTTCCATATTTTTTTGGCAACTTTTTTTTTACGAAGCAATTCAATTCGTAGAATTTTTTTAAACATTTCCAGCTTAAACACATCGTTCTATCGTTATTTTTAACTTGTACACATTCACATCTTTCGAAAAGAAATTTTAATGACTGTCGTTGAATAGATTATTTGTGCAGAATAAACTTCTCTTTGCAATGAAGTTATCCTTATTTATTAGCGATATTTTGCTTATTTTTCACCACTTTTATACAGGGCATAGTCCTTGCACCACAGTTTTAAAATAAAATCGTTTTAAAAGGTGCGGAGAAATGAATTCCAAAGTTGGAACACCGTCTTGGCATGCAAAAATGAAACCCTCTGTACCATACTTCAATCCGGGCGATTTAGGGAAAGCAAACGTTAGCTCATAAGACATTGACTGATCCTTCACATTTCTGTGGAAGATACCATGCATCCTCTTATCGAGGATCTGTTCATGAAAGTTTTTCTCTTGTGCTTTCTTAATCTGGACTTTCAGGAGTGAGTACTCGAGATAGATTAGATTTGATGCATTTTGCTCACCCCTAATATTGAAGTCAAGTCCGAGTATTTCAGCAGCCTTCTTCGCTGCTTTGTACAGAAATGCTCCTTTGCCCACTTCTTCGTGATTCCTGACCATTTTAAGAGGAGGGTCTCTTCCATTTGCAACTATATGTGCTGTACCCAGAATAATCCTGTTGTGAAGACATTCAAGACTCAATATTCCGCGACCCCCTTGACGGCGTGAGA
>NC_046660.1:143384893-143391946 GCF_010883055.1 Belonocnema kinseyi
CTCGCACCACAGAGCATGCAGCCGTGCCATGTAACCCCGTTCACGGGCTACACTCGCATCGTAGCAGTCTAGCAAGTCGTGATTCAGTTGCTCCGTCCACCCGAAGGTCACGAGGTCCCGGCGATCCATCACATTGAATCCATTTTCATTGGCTCCCCCAGCTCTAGATTGGTCGGCATTGTTGGCCGACCCATTGTCGGGAGCCCTGCGCGTTCTGTTGTTTTGAACTGCACTTACTACAACTATGTTTGGTGTTGTCATTGTTGTTCCCACGAGAAGCTAGGGAAAAGGGTTCGTCCATCCTTGTAGAGCCCCGCATGCAAGAATAAGGATGCGTACTCTGAGAGGTCGCCCGGTATGCCACAGTCACCGTTCTAGACACCTCACCCAGGTGCCATTCAGCTTTCGGCACGGTTTTCACACCTCCGCTTGGGGGTTAATTCCTTCGGGACCACCCTTGGACAATTGTCCGGACTGTTTATTTATTTTTGTAACCATATTCAGCAGAAACCCTTGGTACAGGGACCCTCTATCCGCAACCCGAGGACGCGTTCGGTGGCTTTGTCATAGGCCCTTCGGTTTGATTCTAGAGGAATCAAAACCACACACACACACACACACACACACACACACATATATATTGCATCGAATTACATGGCGAAAACCTCAAAATATTCGTAGAAATGGATCCGTTAAGCATATTTCCTATGTGGGTAATTTTCTATATTACAGTCACATTTGATAGGAACAAATTTTATGGAAGAAATACTTAAAAATTAATATTTTTTTCTTCATCTGAACAATTCATTGATGCCACGATAAGCAATAATAAAAGCAGTCGAGCATATGAGTCTCGCAAAAAGCATAGGGAATCGGACATTTTTACAAAAATTTAAAACAATCGTTTGTAAACTCCTTGATTACGCATTACAAAAATATTCACAAATTGAACCAAAAAAAACATACGGACTGGCAATTTAAAAATAATCTTAACCATAGCCGTTCCTACAAAACTATTAAGCGAGGGCGTTTTCCGCTCCCATCGCGAACTTATTTTCGGAAAACTCATTGGTGATTTTTCAAAATTTGAATAATTCAATAAAAATGAAGATTCCCCATTTTTTCGGGTCGCTGAATCCAAATTTTATAACAGAATTTCAAAATTCAAGATAGCTAATCAAATCCGAGGGTTCAATGATTTAAAAGTGGTCTCCGTTTCATGAAAATGAATATCCCAAAGTCTTTGGGGTCGTCCAATTTAAATATAATAATAGAATGTCGAAATTTTAAATGGGTGATTCAATACGTTAATTAAAAACCTAATTATATGTTAGTTGTATTTTTATATGAATGAGTATTGTACAGTCTTTTGGCTCGGGGAGTTTAAATATGATGAGCGGGAGCAATAGACCTCGTAATACTCTCACAAAAAAAAACGTTTCATAATTATTCATGCATTTTTCCAGAGAAAAACTAAAAATGATCAAATTCAATAAGAAGGTTATTCTGCAAAATTTAAAAAGATTACTGCATAGTGGAACTAACTCAAACTATAATTAAGTCCCATACATCCAATATGAAATGTAAAAAAAGTTAAAATATTTTAACGTTAATTTTTCAAAAAAATTGGAAGAACACACGGTAAAAAAAATTGAGCTGTAACAGGGATATTATTCCTTATTATAGCCAAACATTTAGCTGAAAACGAACGAAGGAATTTAGAAAGATCCCTGGATCAGCGAAAATAAATATCCTTGACCATTTTCCATATACCAGGGATATCGTATAGTCAAACCCCTAATAAGTATAGCTATCATAGGGATATTAAGAATAGGTGTCTGAAACAATTATCGGAAGAGCGCAAGTACATTATGGGAGCAGCGAAATAAAATGGCGACAGTCTAATCGGGAGCAGTGACAGTTGAGATTTACTTTGGACAATTAAACGCTTTTTACCACTTAAAATGCGCGCGATTGTTAATATTAAATGGAGTTTATGATGCAGTAATAATAATTTACATTTGTTTCGATTGTAGGCGATAACTATATTGAAATATCAAGAAACGCGATAAAAACAACAAACTTGACCTCCAAATGCATTACACGGATTTCAGGGAAATTCATTTTCGCGATACCAGACGAAAAATTGGCTACTGTAAGTTAATATATTTCTATAACAACTCAATTTTTTTCTAATTTTAAGATAATACAATTATACATAATCTGTCGAAAATAATAAACTTTCGAACTTAGCAATTTTGTCTATATTCCTGATTTACGAGAACAATTTACACAAAGTAACTAAATGTTTAACTCTTTTAACTAAACGCTTTACCTAATCCAAGCGTACACTTTCTTTGGGTTTAATATATTCTCGATTCACTCGTTCGCCTGAAGAATTTTTTTCTGTGCATAATAAGTAAATATTAAAACACCAATGTAAATTACACTATTTTTGTGAACCTTACCTATAAGATGCCAGATTCGAAATGATGTCATATATAAGAAGAATGAAACGTCTTTAAAAGTTATAATGTAGTCAAGAATTTAAAAAGGGCATTATATTTTATCACGCCGAAGTTGATTCCGACCTCAATATGAGATATTTTGATTCTTAACTGTAATAAACTAAAAAATTTTTTTGTACACATTTAGGATCGCCATTTTAAAGTTTGGCCATTAGAGGTAAAGACTTAATTGAAGTTGGATTTTGTGATTTGACTGCTGGAATTAAAATTTTTTTAAATATTTAACCAACCTCCACGTAGTCATTACCTCGTATAACCAAACCTCGAAATAGTGATCTTTTAAGATATTAAAAAAATCTATATTTCAATAGAAAAAGGCTCAGGGCCAACACGAAATTTGAAGGGAAATAAAATGAAAAATCTGATTTAAATGTACTGTAAATCCGGGAAATTTTTTTTCTATTTACGAGTTATTCATCTGCGAAGATGGATAAAATATTTAGAGTGGCGAATTTTAAAGTGTAATTTTATATATTTCGGCATCGTATATTGAGAATGTACTTAAATTATAAATGATCATACTATGACATATGCTGAATCTAATGGCTCTATTCTCGTGTCCCGAAGGCTACCGGTAGTGAGTATATTGCATGTTCAAAGAAAAAGTACAACACTTGTGCCTACGGCACTCGCCGAGTTTAGATGATTTCTTCCTGTAAAGCAGGTTTCAAAATTAAAACAATATATCGTAATAGCTACGAAGTTTTCCTATGAGATCATTTTGGTCATGCTGCCTCACTTTTAATCGTTGTTTATAATATGTTTTACTGGTTATCCTTTATAAGTATATTTAATAAAATTCTATGCCTCTAAATGATATATAAAATACTTCAATCCAGAAGACGGTGCGAGAACAATAATGGCCCATGCGCCTTTTGAAACACATTTATTTTGCGAATCGACGCAATCGACGCGAATGCGCACTTTAGAAATAAGTAACTTCGCACACTGGTAAAATAAAAATATTCTTTAAAATTATTTAAAAAATAAAGGATCAAATTTGGCTGAAAACCACGAAATGGGCTCCGAAATTTCGTGAAAAAGTATAAAAAAGTGCAAAATATTATTTCTAAGACAGTTGTTTCAAGAAATATCGTGTCATACACGTCATCACAGGCAATTTCTACTCGTGTAATTGCCCTAATTATCTTTTCCTTCAAATTTCTCATTCAATTCCTTTTTACGCCCACCCCCGCCCGCGACACAATCGGTTGTGAGGGGAGGGGGCAGCTTAAGGTGGGTTCCGAACCACCAACAACAACGCCTTTTACGACAGCACGACTTTCCAAGAACGAACATTCTGTTGCTAAGTAGTGTTCGCCGCGTGAGCCACCGAAGCTCTTCCAGAATGCGAAGCGGCAATCAAACCCGCGAGCAGATAAGAGTGGGTCTGAAGCTCAGGTCTTAACCCCCACAACCATCACATACGTAATTGCAACTACTTCAAAATAGACTAATGTTAATAGGATGCTTTGTTTGGTTAACAATAAAGACGCACAAGGTTAAACTACTTGTGTTACGACCTTGACTGTACATTCTGTAACGTGCGATTATACGACGTAAAGTAACAAACAATAACAAAAACACACACTGTAATTATTGAAAAAATCAAATCAAGACGATCTTTGGACATCATTCTCTATCACTCGCTTTAAAGATATGTCGGATTACAGTAAAAATATTTGCACAAAAAGTGTCTAACTTGCCAGCAGCGTCTAATGACACATAATAAAAACATGCAAAACACGTTTTATATTAGTTTGAAGGTGAATCTTTGAATATTTAACGTCGATTAATACAGATACGATACTTAGTTTCAGTCATCAAAGAAGTACATTGATATTGGTTAAAATACTCTGGAACCGCTTTTATATCCGCTCTCACTTATATCCTCTCGCGCTTATATCCCTGCCATAGCCCTCATTTATATCCGCTTGTTATCCACCACCTAGCAGCACTACGTGACACACAAGCGAATCAGCGTGCAGCGCGGCAATTTCCCCTCCACTGAGGAGAATTAGTGGAATCCCCTGTCGGGCGGATATAAGTGAAATTTTATGTTCTCGGGCGGCAGATATAAATGCAGTTCCAGTGTAACAACAAAAATCATCAAAAACTTAACAAATTTTAATCGCAAGTTCAAGAAAAAAATCAGTAGAAACTAGTCAACCTAAAATTCTCTTGCGATTAAGTGAGATAAAAAAAGAAGTCTATATTAGGAAATAACAGTTTTTGTCTCATACTTTAAAAAGGTATAAGTGAAATTTTTTATTTTATTAGCCATATAATGGGCCTACAAGGCACAGCATTATGCCAACAAAAGAAACATCCGTATCTGCTAAGACAGCAAGGCTACTTTGAGGCACTGAACAATCTAGCGCCAAAAAATCGAGTGACTCTGCTTTGGATCCCTGGACTCAGTGGCATCAAAGGCAATCAGATCTCGGACAGGCTAGCAAAACTAGCAGAAAGAAAAACCTTCACTAGTCCCAATCCGCCAGTGCGGAAAGGATGTTGTGCAGTTATTCATATCCTATGTCACTGCCCCGCGATTACGTCAAAGCGCCTAGCAATTGTACAGAGAGGGCTTTGGTGTCATGATTAGGCCTACAAGGGTACGCAACGGGATTCCCCAAGCGTCAGAAACTCTTTTGGCCTCAATCGTAACAATAATAATCTCTAACCATGGTTTCCAAAATCCTTCTCCAACTTAGAAACTTTTAATTGGAGAACAAGGGAAAGTCATTTTTCACGTATTAACGCTTTTCTCAACTTTGAATTTAAATTAATTTTTAAACTAAAAGGTTTGACTGCAAATTCGTAATGATGGAAAAAGTACGTCTATATTCGGAGTAACTTTACAGAAGCCTAACATTACACGTCTAAATTTCGACGTGCATAGTTGGAAGTATCCCATCAGTGCACGTTATATCCTTAATCCGAAAATAATATTCAACCTCCCAAAACCACCCCTAACGTCTTTAGACGGTCTACTAGAATCTTGCAAAGGTGTTTGGTGCGTTTCTTCAAATTTTTCATTATTAACGTGAGTATGCAAATATCTATAAGGCTTGGGAAGGTAAATGATGTAATATTTGCCATTTTAATATTTTTAGGCGTTTTCAGTGGAAGACAGTAGAGGCAGGGTTCGTTAATTGCGCTTGGGTGAATTTTCGGGCTTGTTGATTATTACTGCAAAGATGTCTACTAGATTCTTAGAACAGTGACTGGTGTGATGCATGTACCTCTGGTGCATGCCAATTATAAATTTTTACTAGAGATAAATCACTGTGTATATTTTTAAGTAAAACTATTAGATTTTCTGACGTAAACGGTGCATATAACTCATTGAGATTACGAACACAAGCCTTTTCTGTACATTTGAACGAGTGCCACTTTCAACTTGTAACTTAACAATAACACTCTTAAGGCTTTAAATGCAGAGAGCAATTATATTATTTAACACAAGAAAGTAGCATTAGGGTGTTCTAGGAGGTTCCCAATGTGAAAACAGTAGCAAAAGGTCGCGCAGACTCAGCTCCTGCGTAGAATCCGGTTATAATTCGTTCAATTACTCATTTAACAAACAAAAGAAAAACGCAATCTTGGAATTGGGCTATTTTTAGAAAAAAATCTAAAAAGACTATTCAAAAAAATTAAAGGGTTTCAAAATGTATAAAGTCAAATTATTGGTTTAAAAAAATAGAGTTTAAATTACGAGTTTTTTCAAAAGAGGCTTCCCATCAACAGTACAAGTGCCATAATAGGATTTCAATCGGCAAAACTGTGAGACCGATTGGAAGGTTTATTTTTTTTTTGGGTGGGTAACTTAAAAAAATATGTCTTATATGTGAGATAAAATTTCGTGTGTAACGAGGGAGAAATTGTTTTTTCTTCCAGTCAATTAGACATAAATTTATTTTTAAAACTGATAAACGCACAGATATTTATATTAATGTCTAATATTTGCTTCGAGATTAATGCAACGATCATAACCCAACCCAATAAAATAATGCTCTTTGTGTTCAAGACATCTTATACTTATAAGCTGTCCAAAAGGACATTTCTGATAAGAAAGACTATAATGAAAATATACTACCGCCAATAGTAAATTTCTTTATAAGCGCAGTAACTTATCAGAATAATAGTAAGGCGACTCCTAAAAACCTGCCCCTCTACTTACAACTACCAAAAAGCATAAATATATCAGTATATTTAATAATATATTTAATAGTATATTTAATCTAATAAGCTATTTTATAGGTATAAATGATGCTTAAACAATTTTTCTGATTTTTTTGCTAGATAGAGCAACTCCGAAACTATCGATAGAGACCAAAAACAGATTTGCGATATTTTCCGCGTTAGTGCCCTTTTCTCGTAGCACGTCACATATATGAAATAAGTAGTCGCGCAAGAAATAGTAGTAAAATTATGTTCATAAAATTTTGTGATTCTTTGAAAAATTACCTTTAAAATAAGTCAAGGGCCCGGGGACAGCTGCTAGTCGGTGGAATCCAGGGAG
>NC_046660.1:143392046-143409964 GCF_010883055.1 Belonocnema kinseyi
GGGGGGGGGGGGCAGTCGTCACCCCCTCTTGTGAGATCCAATGCACGGGAATAGACGGATGAAGCGGCGCCAGTCGCGCACTTACGATTTATCATCTCCCCAAAGTATGATCGAACTGAAAGAAGTTGTTGTGCTTTACCGAAAGAAGCACAGATACACAATCTGACAAAAATTTCACATAGCATTTCATATTTCACATAAATAAAGAGACGAAAGGGTTTAGTGACAGGTTGGCGCGGCGTCAACACCCGGTCACCGGCCTGAGTGACTTATTTCATGAGAAAGTCTTTTGGCATCACATGCTTGCGAACAGGATCATTATTATATTTCCCTAAAGAGGAAATATATTCAAAAGATTAAAATTACGCACAATCATAAAATTTGGTTGCGGTTTCTTTGATATATTCTGAAATGTATAATAATTGAAATTCTCTGTGAAGGACGGAATTCATGATATATCTGAGGGTTTTGGATATGTGTCGGGAAATTTATTTTGAATGATCTGAATGTTTCATATTGATTTTTGTAGCACCGCCCCAGATTATACAAGCGTAATTTATGATAGGTTGGATAAACATATTATAGATTAGGATTCCATAATCACATTTATCTGATTTCTCGGTCTCGCTGTCCGTACTTTTATGGACACCAATAATTATTAAACATTAAATATTACACAAATAAACAAGAATCATGACCTGTAAATGATTAATTCATTTTTATTTTGTTTTGAATGCTAGACTTTAGATATCGTACAATACGTACAGCTGAGCATTGTATGTAAATATGCGTGTGTATACATGTGTGATAATTTTGAATTTCGCCGAGAATATTAAGTCTACTGATAACGTCTAAACATCTAATATTATGAGTAATATTATTTTGCAAGCTTATTTAGCGCTCTTATACTTAAAAGATAAATTAAACTTTCATGGTTAATTACATTCTTTGATAACTTACTAAATTAATTAATTGTCATTTTTATTTGAAGTTCATATACATTTCTATTGATGCATACAAATTAACGATCGAAGATTTTTTTTCAAATAATTAAATTTTTTCATTAAAAAAAGCGCCGAACGGATGATTTTCATTGTTGAATTAAAATGATCTTGAAGTTGCTCAGTCAAAGAAAAAAGGAAAATGTCTGGAAGTATAAATTAGAATCTCAAGTATAATTTATAATCATGAATAAACTCAGTGGACAACAAACGTAAGCAATGAAAAAACTTTTAATTTGCATTTTAGTGCAATCGAGTAAAAAATCCCAGTCACTGTATTAAATTCTCGTTTTGCCGATGAAATAGACAGCTTGATTCTTTTGAATTCTCTCTCAGTCTTTTGTATTCCCTGAAAGTCTTATGCCATCTCTTAAAGTTATTTAAATTCTCTTAAATACTTTTGAATTCTTTGATTTTTCTTCAATTCCCTTGAATTCTTTGAACCTGTGATTTAAATCACGTGGTTAGGTTGGATGATTTTAACATAATTGCAGCGGACACCTAACAGGCTGGGAATTAGGGTGGGTCCTTGTTTATAAAGTCAAGTTTTTATTAATTCGATTGCTTCACCTGGCGCAATTTTTCCCGTATGCCTAAAACAAGAAAGTACACCAAATTTTAGCCAAAATGGTTAAGATTTACCCATCAAACATAAGCATTGGAATTTTTCATGGGATTTACATGGTAGAAATCACGCAAAGATGAAAAATCTGCATAACTTTGTCAATTTTCATTCGACTCATTTTATCTCCGAGAAAAACTTTGCATGGGATGCTTAAAAAATCTCCAGAGTCAAAAGCTCCTAATTTTGAAAAAACGCAAAACGGTTTTTTCTCGGTTATTCTCAAGCGAATTTAAGGTCTCAAAATCCAAATCTTGAAAAAATTCAAAATGGCGGCGAATTGTAAACTCAAAACATACCTTTTTTTCTCCAGTTTTTAACTTGATAATTTTAAACTTCGGGAAAAACAAACTGTTTGGCTTCAGAAATTACTTGATAATTTTGACAATCCAAAATATTGAGAAAAAAAACAAAATGGTGACCAGTGAAAAGTTTTTTTTAAATCTGCCCGCTGAGCGAGCACATTCACATCGGGCGCTGCTCGCGCGGCGCTCTTCGCACACAAGTTTTAAAGCGCTTAAGGCGCGCGACTGTTGGCCGCATGTGTGCACAGGCCTTTTAAAATTAAAGGTCAAGGAATCGACAAATGTAATTTGGTGATCGTGATTTCTGTTTTGTTAAAGCTCCTTCGGCTTTAACGAACACATTCACATAACGCATCTCGTTCTTCGCACTCGATTTTTTTCCAAATGCGAACTTTTCTACATTACGTTCTACTCTGTTATATCAAATATATATTATATGTATTTCTGTACCTCGATGTGAGATTGCGAATTCAGATATTGCAAACTTAAGTACAAATTTTATTTTTAATGATTACTTTATTATTCATTTCTTAGTTTTCATTAAATTTTAATCTTAGGCACCCTGAATAATGTATATCATTTCAATAAATTTATATTATTACAAAATCAAAAAAATCAAAAATATTTTTATTCTCTTATTTTTATAATTTAAAAAGTGCGCATTTATTAGAGGAAAATAGCATTAAACATTTTATTGCAACTTGTCTCGTTTTTCCATAAATTTACTTTCTTTATTTTCAATGTTATTTTTTACGATTATAACTAAAAATCACATCCTAGCGTAAGGTGGTTCTAGGCAAATTTGTATATGTATCACAAGTGAAAAATTTTGTTTAATAAAATATTATTGTAGGTTGTTTTCTTTTTCGAAAAAGTTTATTTTTTTATTTTTAATATAATCGTATTTTTATACCAACAGTTTATAACAAATTTGTAGATATTTTTGGTTAAGCAACTTTTGTCTTTTTATTTTTTGTCTCTTATGTCATTTTTTTTAAGTTTTAATGATGAGTTTTCACTTTTTTCTTTGGATGTGCAACTTTTGTCTTCATTTTTTCGTAGATTTTTTTGTGCAATCCAAAATAGAATTTTCGATATTCCAGAAAAATTCAAAAGATAATCTTGTCGGTTGTTTAAAATGCAACGTTTTTCTTCCATTGACTTTTTTCATATCGCGCATTGTTTGGCTTAAAATGTTGTTTGTTCGGAATGTGTTAATCTTAAACGAATATCAATTAAGCCAATTTAAGACACTGCAAGAGTATAACAAATACCAATCCGAAGAGCTTTTCACTGAGTAATTCTCCTGACTACTACCTCCAATCGAGCATGGGAATTCTTCTGAGATTCAGTAATAATATCTAGCGATCTCTGAGCATTCTTCATGTAGTCGCGAACTGGCGAGTAGTAAGTAGTATTGTGAGTATTCGGGAAAACCGAAAGAAAGCCGAGCCGGGGTCCCAGCAGTCTGGTTAGGTTCGGATATGCACTCCGAGACGTGCATAAAAGACTTAGCCAGCCGAGGCCTCGCATTGCAAGTGCATTTTCATAGATCTATAGACTGCTGACTGAGATTTTTTAATTGTTAATTCCTCATTGTTATTAAATTATTGTACTTAATCATGAAATCAGATTCAAATGCCAAATCTTAAATTATTTATTAATCTGCATCAAGTTTTAACTTTCCTCCAGAAAGCTTTCAATACTTTTATTAATTCTTTCGGATTTTTAAAACTTTAGCTAATGTCAAAAGGAAGCGAAAAGAAAGACAAAATAAGTGAAAAATGAATAATATTTACAACACTTTTTTTAATCGCATATGAAGACTTCAAAATTAAAATAATAAAGTATTAAATTAATTGTCCAACTCAGAACGTATATGTGTTACAAATTTTCATTATTTAACATTTTAATTTTCAAGTGTTTATACGATTAAAGAATTAAAAAATTAAAAAGAAACCTTTAGAACGTTAAAAGACGGTTCCGTTGAAATGACTTGAAGAAAAACTTTCCTCTTGATTTTGTATCTGGGATGTTTTACAACTATTTTTCGATAAAAAAAACCAAATCCGTTTTTTAAACAAAATCCACTTAAAAAAAAGAAATACCCAATTTTCTCGAAAACGACGCGAGATATGAAAAAAAGTTGCGAAAGCAAAATTGTTCCTGCGGAAAAATGCTCCAAAAAATCTCCTTCATAATTTACAATATTACTTGGGTTTCATGAAAAATTTGATTTCTTCATTTTATTATAATATATATAATCTTATCCTTACTATATATATACAACTATTTACCACCATTTACATTGAGTCTTATATCTAATTCCTTATCTCTATTTCATGTGATAGCACAATTTAGGACTTATTAGCAAACAAATGAGCGATCGAAAGCAAGAGTGGAAGCGAGAGAGAGAGAGAGAGAGAGAGAAAGAGAATGAGAACGCAAACGCATCTTAGTCTACTTATACTATTACATTACCATTGCTTACAATCTTTCCGCTTCCAATCTAAGCGACTTCCGTTTCCTTTTTCTTTCACTTTTCTATACCTCCAATTTGCCCTTTTTTCACATGCATTATTTTATTATCTGTCATTCGCTTCTGTAGTCCTACATCCTTTCCATATTGGAGCAATGTTTCCTCCTCCCATTCACAGATTTTACACTTTCTGTTCTCTTCTTTTTCACAATACATCCCCTCCCTTACCTCGTTTCCCAATTTAAATCTTGCTATTCTGGTCAACCTTGTCTCTCCCCATCCCTTTTCTAAATACTTTGGTACTCCTTCCATTTTTATCATCTTATACCATTTACTGTATTTCGATTTCTCAATCACCCCCCATCTTTCTATTAATTGTCTTTCCCTCTCCCTTTTTCCAATTCTTCAGAGTTTACTTCAGTCCCGTCTTTTATGTCTCTAGCATTAAAGAACTCCCTCCTTTCTTCTTCCCATCTCGTTAATTCTATCTCCCTCCCTCTCCTCTCTTCTACCTACATCAAACACTTTTTCGCCAACTCCCCTCCCTTTCCCTCTTAAGATCTTTCCTTACTTTCCATCCTCATATCCCTGCTCCATAACTTAATACCGGCTATACCAGCGTAACAAATAACCACAATCCTCTTCTTCAATTTGTCATAATTCAATTTGATAATTTCTTCAATTATCTTTGCCTTTTCTACATTTAAATTTAGCATTTCCCATCAAAGTATTTCTCTAATCTTGTAATAAACCCGCCATCCCTTCTTCATCCTCTGCCATCGTCGTCTATCCTATCGTCTTCATCCTCTGCCATCGTCCTCTGCCTATGTCGTCTGCGTATGCCAGTCTATATATCTTTTCCCGATACTCTCTTTATTAATCCTTCTCTTATCCCCTTTTTCGCCATAACTTTTTCGATTTCGCCTCGGTCTGAGTCAAGCGCCGCCTTTAAGCCAACAAACATATGTGCTGTTCATTATCCCCATTCCTTTTCTAAACCCTGTCTGATTCAGTAGCTCTGTCGTTTTTCCTCAACTTCTTTCTTCAATCTCTCCGACAAAACAGTTACATATACTTTATACAGTGTTGGCATCAGCGTCACACCTCTAATTTTTCACTTCCTCTCCTTTGCCTTTCTTCACTATTGGTATCACTACTCCTTCTTTCCATAACTCTGGCCACCCCTCACATCTTTATACTCGATTATACATTATTAATACCCATTCCTCTAGATCCATCCTTCCAAAATTTCCATACTTCATTTAGAATCTCATCTATACGAGGTGCCATTTCATCCTTCATTATTCCTAAAACCTTGACTATTTCTTTCCTTGTTAGGTCCTCTCTCTCTCTCATCTCTTTCTCTGCCATATTTTCCTCTTCTCCTAACTTTTTTTTTACTCCTCCTAGTGAATACAACAAATATTTTTTCCATTCTACCATTTCAATATCTTGGTTTACTCTTTTTCTCCTTCTTCTGTTCTATTTACTACCTTCCATACCTCATCTTCCGTCCTAGACTTCTCCGCCTCTTCCTCTCTCTTTTGATCACACAACTCAGTATATTCTTTCTATTTTTCCTATCTTGTTCCCCATTATTATTCCCCCAATTTTATATTTCTGACGTTTTTTCTAAACTATTCTTTTCCTTGTCTTGGCCAGTCCCCTTCTCCTACACTTTTTACTTTTGCTCCCCTTTTGTTCTTATTGATATTACTTTGTTCTCCCTTTAATGTAATTATTAAGAGAAAGTGAGCCGAATCAATAGAATCACCTACCTCTATTTTCTCGACCTTCTCTCTTACCATATCATCCACTATCACATAATCAATTACCGTTCCCCTTTCACCACTTGAGCGTGTATATTCTCATTTCTCATCTCCCTCTATATGTCCGTTTAAGATAAACCATCCCACCTCCTCCAAGTTCTTCAAGAACTTTTTCCACTCCCCATTTAGTACCTTATCTTTGAAATTTCTTCCTCTCTCTTCTCCCCATTCCGTCTCTCCCCTATCTCCTGTTCTCGCATTGAATTACCCACATATTTTAAGCTTAATCTCTTCTTTATTTTCTTCAATCATTTCTTTGATCTCCTCTGCTTTCTCCAGCATATCGCCGTTCACATAAACCCCCACTACCTTCCACTTCTCTTCTCCCATCTTTACCTCTTCTACTATTAATGCTTCTTTTTTTGATTTCCTCTCTTTCTTATCTTTCCATGTTATACGTTCGTTCCTTACCCCCATCACTATTCCTCCCATTGCCCTGCCTTTTTTATTCTTCCTCTTTGTATTTTGAACCTGCCATTTGTAACCTCTTGGTAACCTTCCACTTACTCTTTCCCATCCCTTTTCATCTAGCCACGTCTCCATCATTATGCCTATTTCCCATTGTGTCAAATTTTTCATAAAGTCCCTATCCTTTATCTCCAATCCTGCTTTATTCCAGTAACATATCTTCCGTTCTTCCCTACTTTCGTTTCTCGTCTCTTTTTCCTTCTTACTTTTTTCATTTTTCTGTCTCCCGTCCCTTCTTTTCCTAGTTTTCCTGCACTTCATTTCTTACTATCTCTTTCCTTTCTTAATCCCAATACCACCATACTCGGTCTATCTATATTCTCCCTCTGAATAAGTTGTAGCAATTTTTCTAAGAAAAAGTTTTCCTCTGATAACTTTTTTTGATACCTCGCTGCTGTTTTCGCGAAAAACGTAAATTTTCTTTTAAAAAAAAAATTACCTCTTAAAATAAACGAATGAAGATTTTCAATGAAAAAAAGAGAAAATAAACTTTATTATGATAAATTTGAGAAAAACTGGGCATTTTGGTTATCAGAAATTAAAAATAGATTTCCTTCAAAAACGGCTGCGCCAAAAATTTTGTATTTTATAAAAAGAAAAGTGCAAGACATTCCAAATACGCCATTGGGGAAAAAAATTTTTTTAAATGAGAACCACCTTACTACAACGGTCGGCAAATTATTGCCACGGCGAGTCAAGCGAAAATCTCGTGGCAGTATCTGCTGCCCTGGCAGTTTCCATTGTTAAGTGGTTCGAGTAACGGTGACTTAACTTTAAATAAAAATACTTGAAATTAAAAACGAGCCTTTTGAAACTTCGAAATTCAAAACCCGTGGATTTTTGGGATCGAAAAGAATCTAAAAAACATCTTAGAAAACTAAAAATCAGCGAAAAATAACACTTTAATTTGAAATTCAATGCTCATTATAATTTATCAAAATAGTGATTTTTAACTTGGCAAGAGCAATTTTAGATAAATGTAATCGCAAAAAGTCCCAGATTTCGAATTTGAAACTTTTAAATAATTTATATAAGAATCTAAAAAAAAACTGATTTGTAATTTTTTATTCCTATTGAGTATCCCTCCAAGGGCGTCATACACTGTAATGTCCAATGAAAATTACAAAATAAATATGAAAAACCATTTAAAATAATGTTATTCGGAACCAACATGGTAAAAGCCTAGTACGCCTTCAGGACCCAGAAAAGAGAGCGTCAAGATGGGCCTTAACCATACCGTCCAGTTAGCGGCAGTTAATTAGTTCCAAACGTCATCGCACAGTCAATTAATTAGTTCCACTCAAATTAACCGAAAATTTTTTTTCGGATTCTGTAATAAATTACGAATTAAAATTAGGTTTCAGATAATTTTACTTAATTTCTTTTTCTGCAAATTAGCTTTTTTGGAATCAGCTATAGAAAATTTTAGAAAAATGTCGTATTCTGTTCGTTAAATTCAAGTTAACAGTGTAGGTCAAAACTTCTTTCCCATGTTTTGCACAAGAGAAGTAAAATTTAAACTTAAGACAAACCATTTAAGACTATGTCGAAAACATAACCTGGTTTGCCATTCAGAGAGATTCTTTCTTATATGCTTTATAAATTTCTTTTAATTCTGACATTGGAATGAAAGGTTATGTAGGAGTATCATCCCAGGGTCTCCAAATGTAGATCCTGTATCTACTGACGATCCTGGGCCCATAAGTCGGATCTACTCAGCTGTAACACATAAATGTCAAGAAGGATCCCCATCCTTATATATATGGCCGATCTTAAGATCTATGCTAAAAACAAAGAGCAACTACAACCAGCTCTAAGGATTGCCGAACGATATACTAAGAAAATAGGAATGGAATTTGGGTTAGATAAATACGCCAAGATTTATTTGAAGCGAGGAAAACTTAACGGCATCCCTGAAGACCCTGAGCTTGTCGATAGAAGCGCTATACCTCACGTTTGCTCTCGAGAGACTTATACATACCTGGGCGTGCCACAGAGCCGCATTCAGGACGTGATATCTATAAAGGAAACTCTACGAAGCAGATATAAACGTCTCATCGGGAAGATTTGATCTTCCGAACTGTCGGCGAGCCACAAAGTATCTGCAACTAAGATGCTTGCCGTTCCGGTAGTACTCTATTCATTTGGAGTGGTACCATGGACGAAGAACGAGCTCAGATTCCTTGATATCGGGACACGGTTCCGCGACTCCACATCTCACGCCGTCAAGGTGCTCGCGGAATATTGAATCTTGAATGTCTTTACAACAGGATTATTCTGAGTATAGCACATAGAGTCGCAAATGGAAGAGACCCTTTTCTTAAAATGGTCAGGAAGCACGAAGAACTGGGCAAAGGTGCGTTTCTGTACAAAGCATCGGAGGAGGCTCCTGAAACACTCGGACTTAACTTCAGTATTAGGGGTGAACAAAATGCATCAAATCTTATCTATCTCGAGTATCACTCCTGAAAGCCCGGATTAAGAAAACAGAAGAGAAAAACTTTAGTGAACAGCTCCTCGATGGAATTCTGGCACGGAGCGTTTCATTTTGGCATGTTATGACGGTGTCATTTCCACCTTAACATACCCTCACCACATTTTGAGCCAAGACATTCAAGATGATAGCTGCAGGGCATGTCATGCACACCCCAAATATTTATCACACATACTATCTAGTCGTCAAACTCATGCGGGAACAACCTACATCCTAAGGAACAATGCTGCACTAAGAGTGCTTTATTACCATCTCTGTCACTCTTAAGGCCTTAACCTTAATATCGCTCTTCTAAATGCTCCTACGGAAATGGAGTCAATTGTCGAGAATGAGAAGTGCCGTATATACTGGAACTTTATATTCTCGACAATTGTTTCTGTTGCACACTCGAGGCCTGACATGGTTCTTCTTGACTTCCAGAAGCGAAACACGTTCGTTATCGAATTTTGGTCACCAACTGACAAAAACATCATAGCCAAGAAGAATGAAAAGAAAGAGAGGTATAGAGACCTTATAAGGGAGTTGCGACGATTGTACCCGAAATATTCTGTTAAACTAATCGTACTCATCATCGGCGCTCTTGCGGGGTCCAAGCTTTCACTCGCTAATAGCCTAAAAAGCATCCCTGCGTGTCAACAATATGCTAAGACACTTGCGGGTAAAATGCAGAAGGCGGTAGTCCTTGGGTCGCTCCGTATTCTTAGAGTGCACAAGGCTTTTGCTGGATCGTCGTATTGATTCCGTGACTTTTATTAAAAATTTTATCAACAATGACCCCACCTAAAAATTTTTAATTTTCAAATCAGATTTATATTGAGTAAATTTATTGTCCTTTTGTATAGAATGCTCCATACAAAATTTGGAGTACATCGAACAATTAGTTTGCTCACGCGCGAAGGTAAAAGATTGAACTATAGCTCGTGCACCATTGGCTTTGAATGTTTTAAAATTATATTTTGCTGAAAAAAGATCCGCTAACAATCGCTCCACTGCGAATCGAACCACAGAACTTCCGATTGCCGGTCGGTTGCTTTCCCAATTATGCTGTTAGAAAGATCGGAAAGAGATCGACATTTTTTCAATCGGACGTTCATTATTTTCGGTTATTTGAAGAGTTAACTTAATCGATAGTTTCAATTTATATTTTCCACAGATGGTGGAGTGACATCTACACTGCTCGATAGTAACTGCTCTAATGAAAATACAGATTTCGTATCAAATTACTCGTATCACCTGGCTTGATATAGCGTATATTTCTGAAAAAATATTTTCTTTCTATCTCTCTAATAGCTTAATTAGAAAAGCATTCGACCGGCAATCGGAAGTTCTGTGGTTCGATTCCCAGTGGAACGATTGTTAGAAGATCTTTTTTTTCAGAAAAATATAATTTAAACATTTATTTTCCATTTTGTCAAAAATTGACTTTAATTATTTTCTGTTATTTGAAGAGTTAACTTAATCGATAGTATCAATTTCTATTTACCACAGATGATGGAGTGACATCTATGCTGCTTGATAGTAACTGCTCTGATAATAATACCGATTTCCCATGAGTTTGAATGCCTGTAACTATTATCTACTATAGGCAAATTACTTTTATATGAGATAGTTGGATTCGAAATTTTACGCACTTTTCGATAAAAATAAACAAAATATTCCATACTCATCCAACGCTACCATTACGCGCTAGAGTGAAGCTCAATGGGACTTCTGAATTTCAACTTAAAGGATACTTCAACGTTTAGACCGCACCTACTTTTCTTCAGTTGACGGTTTTTTTTTTTTTTAATTTTTTCCTTTTGCGTTAATCGGGAAAATCCATAGAAAATCCAGATCTTTTAGCAATGATTTGGCCTTCGTTGATTGAACGAAAACATGATATTATTCTTGCCGGGAATGGCAATCGCTTTATTAAATCTTTCTTGAAGTTGTAAGGTCATATCAGTGTGATTTTCCTTAGAACTAAACAGCACAACCGTTTCTTTGAGACTTTCGCGTGCCCATGCAAATAAAGCGTAAGCATTCAGAATCTGGTTTTCCAATAAACGCCTTTAACTAGCTTTTGTGGTCAGTCGTGGCTTAAATTGTCAGATAATATAGCCATACTTATACGCTTTTGCTTGTTATTTTGTATATACTGAATAATTACAGTAAATATGATTGTTTGATCATTATTCCAATGTGGGGATTGGATAACATTTTGCACAAAGAAAGCAAAGATTTTAGCGCTTTTATCAACAGTGGCTGTTGTTTTGCATTAAATAAATGGGATTTTAGCTTCAAAAGTTTGTTACAGAAGTCTTTTACGAAATCATCACTTTCAGCTACTTGGGCTTTTAATGAACTTCTTTCAGTGTATGTCCAAGATGAAAATGTAACTTCATTGATACAATTTTCATAAAAAATTTCACTAAGATATTCTTTCAGTGTGCCTAACTTGGAGCAAGATTTACATTCGTTCAAATAGTCTAAGCTGTGCAAATTTAGAAAATCCTATTTTGACTTGTGGAAGCTCAGTTTGAAAACGTTGAAATAATTCTGTAAGATTGCATAGTACCAATCGTTTCTGAACTTGTTTGCTGGATCCATTTTCTTGTTTTGCTGATACAAAGTCTTTCATACCTGGCATCAAAAGACTATTATTATCATCCTCCTAGAAATGTTGTATTAAAATTTCAGTTTTCACTGGAAATTTTTACCCCAATTTTGGGTGGGATGATCTCAAGATTCCTTTTTGAGCCACAAGATTCTTGGATTTTTTACCATAACTTTCAGGTGTATTAAATTTTTTCATTAATTTCCTGCGGCCCCATGATTTAGGTGCCAGAGATAGAGACAAAATCTTTACTGAGGGGTCAGTCGTCTTCGCAAACTTTTCTTTTATTTGAGTCAGAACTTCATCATATACTGCGTGATAATGATAATCATCCTTACATCCGTCATTGTGATTTGGTGATAATGAAAAGTCTGGATCATTGTCCTTTTTTCTACTTGTCCTTCATCATTATCATCTATGTGTGTTACATCCCTCTCAATTAGGTTAACTTTATTCAGAGTTGACTGTGCATCAAATTGACTGAATCGCTTTCTGCTGTTTAAACATTAGATACTAGATCTGAATTTATTATAACTAAAATTACTTAAACCACATGCACTTACCTTCAAAATTTCGGCATAAAGAACAATCTCTGAGATCAATCATATTATCGAATTAGGTCTTCATCCTTATACAGTGTACACTCTGTCTCGTTAACGAGTAAATTCAACTACAATTTAGAAGCTCACTAAGAACATTTTTTTCACACATTATAATTTGTAATTTTTCAGTCACTTTGAATAAAAATATCTTCAACATTAAGCAGGAATATATTAAAAAGTTAAGATTTTTTCTTTTTTAGAACGAAATTTTGTTATTAAACTCCATGTGGTTCAATCTCTACCTCGTTATGTTAGCGAACGTCGCGCTACGAGGATTCCTCCACGCAAACTTTATTCTGTTACTCGAGAACCAAGCCTCGGCCCATCATTCCCTTTAGAGGGATTTTAGTATATAAAATAAGGTTCATTTTAAGCCTATTTCTAGAAAAATAAAAATGGTCATATATTGAAAAAAATAAATAGTTATGTGTGAAAATACGAATTTAACGGCATCATACAAAAGTAATTTGCCTATAGTAGATAATAGAGACATTCAAAGCTTACGGTGGGTGGGCTGTAGTACAATAGGACAATAACTTTACACAATATAAACCCGAACTGAAAACTTAAAATTTGTAGGTATGGTCACTTAAGAAATAATGTCCCATATATATTTAATAACCACTGTATTCAAAAAAAAGTTTTAAATTCTACAGGCATGACCAACATCGAACTGTTTAATTATTAGGTTAATATTTGCTCTATCAATTTGTAGTTATAAGCTTTCTTATTTTATATAACTACAATTTTGTATTCATTACACTCAAATAATCATCAAAAAAGACTTTCCTTTCCCATTAAGAAAATGCACGAGATTTAGCAAATCTTTTTTTTTCTTGGATTTTTTCCAGATTTTTTAATAAAAAAAGATTTTGGAATTCCATCATAATCATATTAACCATTAATGCAACCATTCGGAAAACAATTCATTTCCACTTCTTTATATGTATTAGGATTGATAATAATGATCTATGATAAGAAAGACCTCATTAACAATGTATTAAAATCAAATAAATATTTTCGTGTAGACATTTGCTTTTTACGCATACATTTTTTTATTACATGCTCCTCTAAGCTTTATGCATTATAAATTAATTTTTTCCTTCGATCGACGCGTTGAGTAAATCATCCCCTCTCTACTGTCTACTAGGCGAGACGGGCTAAGCAAGCGGCAACTGGAATTTAGTATTCTCTTTTGTTAAAGCTCTTTCGGCTTAAACGAACACATTCTCATTATATGTATCGTCAGAACAAAATTTAAAGGGATATTATCAGAGCTAAGTTAAGAACCATTTTTTTATTGAACCTTGTGTATTTTTGGTAAAAAATTTTATTTGTTTATTTGTAATGCCATTTTTCACGATCATAACAAAAACTATGAGTCTAATCAATACATGATTAATAACAAATTTGTAGCTGTTTTTTGGGTGAACAACTTTCGTCTATTTATTTTTGTCGTAACTTTTGTCGTTTGTCCAAAAATTTTATTTTTTTATTTTTAATGTTGCTTTTAACTAATAAAACAGAAACTACAAGTCAAACGAAAAAGCGATTATTAAGGAATATTTACATATTTTTACGAATGTGTCTATCTGTCTGTTTCCACAATAACTTTTGAAAAAATTAATCTATTAGATTGGCCTTTGGCACACTCGTTTTGTGTGCTGAACTAAAGGTCAAGTTCGTTAGTCAGCCGTTTTGGATACAAATTCAAAAAGTGGGCACATTTTGAATATTTTTGAGACCACTTTTTTCAAAATTCTAAAATTCCCTGTACGGCTATTTATAGTATACAACAAGTCGAACAATTTATCCTAATGACTTTTTTCATCAAAACAAAAATTACCAGATTTATAGCATTTACAAAATTCCAAAAAACACAAAGATGAAAATTTTTAAAAACTGAATTCGGAGATGCTTTAAAATATCATAATGGACGTCTCCGGACTGTTTTTTGAGGGATAATAACAAAAACATTTATTGTGTCAAATAAATTTGTAGGCATTCTTTTGAGGTTACGTCCTTTTTCATCTCTGCCTTTCCAACAATTTGGAAATTATTTATAAAATAAACTTTTTTAATTGCCTGCAAACAAGTTTAGTTCCGGGAGATTAGTTACTATGTTTATTTGTAAGTACAAAGTTTTCGGCCAAAATATTGTGTAGTTTGGAAGTAACGCTCGGGAGAATTGTAACACACATAACAAAATTTCGTTCGGTTCGGAAATTCATTGCCATGAAGTTCATGATGCAGTGAAATATGAAAGGGATGAACTTATTACGTCTTAGTACCCTCCAAACACTGCTTAGAGACATTCTAGAATCACGGGTTAGTTTTAGTACAGATAAAACCTCCATTGTGAAAGATGTCAAGTAATCACGGAATACAGAGCCAACCAATCATTCCTAAACAAACGTAAGCAGCACAACCAAACCACCAAAATCAATCAAAGACTTTCACAGCGGATGCGCGCTATATGAGAAATTCAAAGGACTTTGCAAGAAAGTGTGTGAAGTGTTCTAAAGAGGTAGGAAATGTCGATTTGCCAGACAGGATTAAGGCACGTGTAATGACGAAAAAGGAGGATAAGATGATTATCAAGCTTTTTGAGAAGAATCCCGTCTATAATTTGCGGCAAGCCCAACAAGTTTTTTCAAGGAAGATAGTAAATATAAGGCTTCAGACGATACAACGCCATTTAAGATCTGCCGGCTATGGATAGAGAAGCAGGGTGCTGAAACTGTTCTTGAAACCGGAGCACATTGAAAAGCTACTGGCATGGGCAAACGAAAATATCTAACGCGACTGGGTGAACATAGTGTTCACAGATGAGTTATTGTTCTGGGCATGGGTTCGTACACCATCCGGTCAAGGTGCATGTGTGGGGTTGGTTCTGCAAGCTGGGTTGTGGTGTAATTCACGTGTTCGGGGAACGAAATAGCGAATGGATACTTCAGGAAGACAACGACCTAGAACACCGCAGCCGCTTCTGCAGCCAGTGGAAAGAGGAGGGATCACTATCTTGAACTAGTCCTCACAATACCCAGATGCAAATCCCGTAGATAAAGTCTGGTTTATAATTAATCAGAAGCTTCGGGGAAAGCATCTCTTCAACGTCATACAGCTGAATCGACACCTGCATGACATTTTGAGATCCTTACCTTGCACTATGGCCGAAAGTGAAGGGGATTGAAAACTATATTAGGTAAACGCATCACAGTTTAAATACTCTTTTTTGAACCTCTGATGCTGATTTTTACAATTATTTTTTTCTTTATGAGAAATCGTGACGTGGCTCTCGTGGAACTGACTATCTAAGATACCAAATCCAACCCAAGCAAACGGAAGCAACACAAGGAACCCAAACAAACCAACCCATACGAATGAACCAAACAAGCCGACTCTTTGTCTTCTTTATCTTTCGTTTGTAAGCGTATTCCTTGAACAGCCAAAAATTTCATTCTTTGCTATTGCAGCTCCATCTGGCGTGAATCGAACAAAAAATTTCCATTAAAACTTACGTTCTTTTTTATGTAGAATCTGAATCCGCAATACAAAATATATATTCCTAGTTGAAATATTTAAGTTAAAAATATTTTTTTATTAGATGCGTATTTCTTGAGATTTTGCGATGCCTCAAGCTAAAAGTAACATCCTGTGTACATATGCATGTGCATGTGTGTGGGTGTTTGTAATTAAAAAGAGGGATAAACAACCACTGCAGGGTACCACTGGGAGCAAGTGTCATCCAAAAATGACACCAGTTCCCAGTAGAACTTCGGTAAATCACACCTATGGATACGTCTCATGATCGTGAGATGGATGGTCACAGGGCAAGGATGACAGTTTCTGCTTCCGTCTCACAAGTGCCTTGGCAAATTTTTGGCACGCTGGTATGGCTTTAAGGTTACAAATCAGTTATAGATTCGCACCTTCGAGAGCACCGATCACAAGGTCAATTATTTTAACCGAATATTTTGGGTACAGTTATAACATAGTTATAAGACCCCGACAATATACAGCCCTGCGGGCCAGAGTAGGGAGTGGGGAGACGCCTCATGCTACGTGAATCCCCAAAGTCTAAACCGTGTTTTAGTTTCGGCTCATCTACCATCCCCAAGTACAACTTGTAGTGTCGCTCCCCATAACACCTCTTAAATGTCTCTTCGTGAACCAACGACATCATCGGCTTTCGGTCAGGCGAGATTTAACATCGCTGGGGGTTTACCGCACCCCCAACTTCCTGTAAGTTAAAAATAAATATAACCTAAAATACTGAATTCACTGAATTAAACCTAATCTCTCGGTATCCGAATCCCTTACCCTATCCTTAGTTTTGTGACTCCCCCACACAGTCGTTGTAGCTCCCTTTTGAGGTCTTGATACCTGTCCTCCTTATCCGTCTCCTTAGGAGTGATGTTGTAGTCGGCTGGAGCCGAGAATTCGTTTAGGAATATAGATCGTTTCTCGAAGCCTTCGATAATGATGTCAGGCCTCGAGTGTGCAACGGAGAGGGTTGTCTGAGATTTGTAGTTCCAGAAAATTTCGCACTTCTCGTTTTGGACAATGGCCTCTTATCTTCCTCTGAGCGCTGGGCAGGGCAGGGTCGCGGTCAACTCCGTAAGAGCGATCAATATGGTAATAAAGAACACACACACACACAGAGTTGAAATTCTGAAAATATCTAAGATATTCATTAAAATAAGTATTTAATTGCAAAACTCGGAGAATGTGAAATTAGACCATAACCCCCGCTTGAAAGATCTTCCGAGTTTCTCATCTGTTTTTCATTTACGCTGAAACGTGTTTATATCCGCTCTTACTTATATTCTACCGCGCTTATATCCCTCCTATAGTGTAATTCTCTTAGGTTCTGAATTCCGACTGCTCGACTTTTGCAATGAAATAATATTTTTTATTAATATCTCAGAATAAGCTGAGATGTTTATTTATAGTTATAAAGTAGAAATTCTAGGCTTTCTTTTAAGGTCGGGTCTAGACGATAAAATGAGTCTTTCGCCCTGTGGCTCTTTCACCTCATTCTACTCTAATATTTTTTACATTTTCATCTTAATGTGAATGTATTGGTTGTATGAAAAATTTCACACGGTTCTTTAAGGCCTAAAAGAAAGGAACACGTTAGTTACCTAAATATTTGTATAAAAATTAAAAAATTTGGAGCATTTTCAAAATTTTCGTGACCATTTTTGTTCAAGATTTGAAAATTCTATGTACGTCTTTTCGCATTAGTCGGGAATTCGAATAATTTATTTTACCGACTTTTTCGCAGATAAAAAAATAAAATTATCAGTCATATCATTTTCAAAATCTAAAACAACTAACGAAAATAAAAATTGTATGCCAAACAACGCACGATATAATAATTTTCTTGAAAAAGCGAATTTTTATCACACAATAAAGACACCAAACTCTCGCTTTGAGTCACTTCGTTCTCAGTCTTCCTAGAACTGTTGGCACATGCAGTTTCTCAGGGGAGCAGGGCGAGAGCGGCTGCGACATTA